>NW_015542337.1:1111006-1116540 GCF_001515605.1 Sinocyclocheilus anshuiensis | reverse complement strand
CTGGGTTTGTCCCTATTTTACCCAGCACTGGGCTGTATTTAACCCAGCATTTTTTAGAGTGTATGAGTCCTTGCATACCAAAAAAATACTACAGGTTACAGATTAGTTATAGAATTAACATGCTTACACATGGCTGTAACCAGGATTTGAAAATTAGTAAGGTCTGGGGGTGTTCAGAACTGTGCTATAATAACACCTACAACTCAATATATACACTTCATATAAACTTCAAAAGAGAAAGGCATGTAGATGTTTGTGAAAGATCAGGGCTTGCAAAATCGCTAGCCTGACGTCCCGGGGCTATTGTGTTTTCCAGTCGGGCTACCAAAATGTATCACCACTCTGCCCGACGGGCTATCTTAAATGCAGATCTCCCGCGGGTCCTTAAAAACTCATAAAGTGAGTTGTATCAAACCTAAGGCCATAAAACGTTTTAAATACGTTAAATGTTATAAGAAATATAATTATAATTTCAGTTTCTTTTCCCCTAATTTTTTTCCAATTGATGGAAATCCGTCGTAGCGATGGAAAACAAGCACTTTCAAGGACCTATGTTTGTTTTCAAGTACTTTCCAGGCCTTGAATCCATATGTCTGAAATTCAAGTACTTTCAAGAAGCGTGGGAACCCTGACAGAAACTGCACTTGTTAAAATTACAAATGACTTGCTTCTTTCGTCAGACCAAGGCTGCATCTCATTGCTAGTTTTACTTGATCTTAGTGTGATCATATTACACTAATTTTACAGTCACTGGCTACCTATTAAGTTTTGTATCAGTTACAAAATAGTATCACATACCTATAAGGCCCTTAATGGGTTAGCTCCTGCTTACCTAACTAGTCTTTTACCACGCAAAAATCCATCACGCTCCCTAAGATCACAAAACTCTGGACTTTTGGTAGTACCTAGGATAGCAAAGTCCACTAAAGGAGGTAGAGCTTTTTCGCATTTGGCTCCCAAACTCTGGAATAGCCTTCCTGATAACGTTCGGGGTTAAGACACTCTCTCTGTTTAAATCTAGATTAAAGACACATCTCTTTGGCCAAGCATTCAAATAATGCATCTCATAATCTTGTACTGCAGTTATATCTGATTAAATGAACATTATTATTTCTTAGCTTGGGTTGAACAAATCATTTTTGCTTGGTTGGAACAGCAGCTACGCTAATTATGTCTCTATTTGTTTCTCTGTTTCTGCCACGGGATGCTAGGATTTACACAAGCTTCAGTCTGGATCCAGCCCTTACAAAGACCTGAGATGACCGAACGCCTGAGAAGAGATGATGCCAACGCCTCAGAGGACCTCAGATGATGCCAACCCTGAAACAACAAACTAACAAATTTTGCTACAAGTTTGATTGCAACATGTAATCATTGCTGTTAATGGTGTTCATCGTCTGTTTGATTACGTCATTAACTGAATTTTACCGTACAGTTCTGCCATATGTACATCAATTTGACAGTCACCACTGATAAGCTACTACTAAATATATTGTAGAAACTTAATTTCCTGTAAAGCTGCTTTGCAACAATTTGTATCGTGAAAAGCGCTATACAAATAAACTTGAATTGAATTGAATTAATTTGACAATTGCAAATAAACTTCCCTGGTGATAAGTAACAAATATTTTTTCTCTTATGGCAAATTGATTATTTAAGTGTGTTTCAAAAATTGCAGGTCACAAAATCTTTGTTCACAAAAAATTATGTTCTCATAATTGTGTTTTGTTGCTGTAATTCAAAGAATATTTCATGTATCATGAGTTCTAGAAGGAAAAAATGCATTCTAAAACTTCAGATCCACAGATGCACTGAGACAGACAAGTCATGACAGATGTTTTCTTTAGCAGACAGTTTGTATCTGTCTGCTTGAAATGTTGCATGCCACTTACATCAGCAACAGTCAGGTGGTTCTTACAATCTGACATTGCCATGTATTATTATCTTATCGTCTACTGGCAAGTACCATTTTATTTATTCAACCAGGCCAATTTTTACTCACATTTGGCATGTGATCATTTTGGATTTTTGGACAGGAATTTTGTAAAACCCAGCTAATGGCAACATACTCCTCAAGAAGTAACAGGTAAAATGAACCCAAAATAAAATCAGGCTACATTAAAAAAGAACAATTTTAAAAAGGCTAAATATCTAAATGAAATATCCTTCATAAAAGTAAAACCGAGGAAGTGCATCAGATGAGCAAAAGATTGCATTGTGTGTTTTTCTACAGCTCTTATCACACACACTGACAATATGATCATGAATGCAAAACATTAACATTGTCAGCGTGTGTAAGTTGGTATGCAAGTCACATGGAGCTTGGGAGAGGAAATGAATAAGGACACAATAATGCAAGATACAAAGACTGACCTTTGACCTATGCACTTCTCCATCATCATCCTCTCCACCGACACCCAGGATCTTGCGTGTTTTGAGTCGGCTCACCAGATCGGTCTGACTGTGTTTCTTCATCAGAGGTGGATGAGGTTTAGTAGTCATTCCAACAGTCTACAGAGGAGAAGAGGAGTGTGAGAGCAAGATCAGATCTGATTTGTCACTACATGTTCACACACGTACTGTTTGTGTGGCCACACACACTCCTGTGCACTGGGAATGGAGTTCTCATTCTTCTATTTATTCTAATGAGACAAGATCTTTACTATGCACAATCCTCAAGGGCACCAGGCTGTCCTGACATACCAGTGAACCCCCAATGAGGCAGCAGATTATTCAAGGGAACCAATTATATTTTGTTCTCAAAAAGGCAGCAAAAAGACATCACTCAGGGCTCCAGACTGCGACCAAATGGCCTGGTTTATACTCGCCACGTCAGCACGAGTGCGAAGGTGTGCTCAGGAAAAATTACACACATATTGAGGAAACGATGGATGGTTTTCAAGCTAAAGTAATGTGAAAGGCCGCTTCTTAAACCAGAGAGGGTGAACATGTTGGTATTCTTGTGGGGAAAAAAAAAAACTTGCAAGCACTGTCACCGTCAGCAAGTTTAGTTTTACTTTTCTTTTTGTTTTCATTTTGAAAAGCTTGTTATCTTTGCTGTTTACCTGTTAATATGGAGCTATGAATATACGCTATGGAGGCTCTCTTTTATTATTATTATTTTTTTTTTATTTGATTCCTCAGTGTTTGCCAAACTTTCTGTAATTTATTAGTCGGTATATAATACAGCATGTGGTGTTTGTCATGCCTCATCTTACTCGTTTTTGTTAATAAACATTTTGTAAGCTAGTTTGCCATTGTATCCTACTGTTTTATTGTTGTTGTGCTTTTTAATTAAGAATAACAATGAATCCATATTTTGTTTTAGTCTTAAAAAGTGAAAGGTGTGTAGATGTATGTAAGCAAAACAGACAATTATCTTTTCTCGTAAAACGTTGCAAGATCGCAATTTAGAAAGTCTTAAAAGAAACAAGATTCCCTGAATTATCGTCATTGATATCGTTATCGTAATAAATACCAGAAATATCGTGATATATTTTTAAGCCCATATCGCCCATCCCTACTGACATGTGGACACATGCCACTGTGATTTTATATCTAGAAACTGTGGCCTTATTTCTCATGTAATTTCCTGTTATTTGGACATTACTTCTCAGAATTGTGCCACGCGAGGCCTTCAAATAGGCTGGTTGCTCAGACACAAGTGTAGTCTTACTGGAAAAAGGACATTTGAATGTCAGAAGTAGACAGTGCTTGACCTGCAGGAATATAATAACTGATTACCTGTAAGTGTAAATGGACTGTCTTGCAGAGGGAGAGAGGAGAGAGGAGTCACAATGGATGAGGAAGAGGATGAAATACGCCGGAGGCTCCAGCACTACTGAGCCTAAAGAAGGTCAGGAAGCTGCAAGAGCAAAAAGAAGGGCAGACTTTAAAAGGACAGCATCATCAATGAGCTCTTCAAATGGCAGGATGTAGCAGTCTACAAAAAGTAGGATTAGTTTCAGCATTAATAAAGATGTAATTAGACCAGCAGATATTTAAAACATCAAATTCTAAATTATAGATGATGCAAAAATTAATGAATGAATCAAGCGCTGCAACACATTTGAATCATTTTTGGCCACTCTGTCTAAGACTGACAAAACAAACCTACTGAAATCAACAGATCATGGATAAACAGGCTACTAATTTAAAAGTATAAAATATAATTTAAATGCTGTGCATAATAAATCCATGAATCAGAAATAATGTTTTAAGTGGTCTGCATAAGACTGTCTAATGTATACACACAAAATACAGTAAATAAGTATACATATATAATAAATCTATACACTGTTGTTTAAAAGTTTTGGGGTTAGAAGATTTTTTTTTAAATAAATTAATATTTTTATTTAGAAAGGATGCATTAATTTGAACAAAAGTGACATTTCTTACAAAAAAATTATATTTCAAATAAATGATGTTCAAGCCATTACATGATATTATGAATCAAAAATCCAGAAAAAATGCTTTCCACAAAAATAGTAAGTTGCATAACTGTTTTCATCAATGGCAAATAATGTTAAATGTTTTTTGAGCACCAAATCAGCACATTACAATGATTTCTGAAGGATCATGTGACACTGAAGACTGGAGTAATTTCTGCTGAAAATGTAGCTTTGCCATCACAGGAATAAACTTATTTTTATAATATAGCCTATTAGGATAGAAAATGGTTATTTTTTATTGTAATAATATTTTGCAATATTACAGTTTTTACTGAGATTTTGATCAAATATGTGCAGCCTTGTATTTATAATAAAAATAATATATTATAACAATATACTTTTTTTTTTTTAAATATTAATTTATATTTCATGCGATTTTTTCTCTGCCAAAAAAAAAGTTCCAAAATGAGTCAGAGCATCAAGTTTTGTGTTATTATCAAGCAACAAATGCCTTATGAAATCCATTTTATTTCTTCCCCAAATTCAGACTGTTTTTTTTCTTTTTTCAGAATTCTGTCTTTTCCGTTTTAATTTTTCTGAATTCTGTTTTTTTCCATTTAAATTTTTCTAGACTCTGCTGTAATGGTTAAATTAAAAAATATATTGATCAAAAAGCATGTCTAATTAATTGAAATCATGAAATGTACACAATTTAACAGCAATTTAATAAAAGTTTAACAAAACTGACATTTTTAAGGTCCTATGAAATACTTTTTTTCTCTCAAATTCGGTTTTATTTTTATTAATATGAAAATGAAAAAGTAAATAAATTCTGGTAAATAATTTCTCTGGTAAATATTCCTTAAAAATTATATTTTAATAATTTTATTAGTAGTATAGTAGTATCATTACATTAAAGGCACAATATGTAAGATTTTTTTAATTCTTCTTTACAAATCCTCGTTTTGTACTTCTAATAAGTGACCGTTGTTTTGTTTTGATCTCTCCGGTGCGCTTCTGCATTCGTCACTTCTGAGCGGCGCATGCGCAAATCCGACCTCATACTTAATCCGCCCAGAGCTGCTTCCGTGTAGGACTGTTGGCGCAAGTTACATTAAAGTGATTATTACATTTTGAATATGG
>NW_015542337.1:1095843-1110996 GCF_001515605.1 Sinocyclocheilus anshuiensis | reverse complement strand
GATAGAGCTTGGAATAGCCAGGACAATTTTTAATATAACTCCGACTGGATTCGTCTGAAAGAAGAAAGTCATATAAACCTAGGATGCCTTGAGGGCGAGTAATTTATGGGCTAATTTTCATTTTTGGGTAAACTAACCCTTTAAGTAAGATATTTCTCTTACACTTTCAAGTTAAACCGAATTTTGATTTTGACGGGTTGCTGTGGACCTTTATGACGATAGATTTTCTCAAAAGAAATGGTAAAATGCTCATGAAGTGACTTTCAGATCAGTTCTACAGATTATATTCATGTGTTTGTGTACTCATATATTGAAGCAGCAGAGGCTAGTAAACGATAACGCGCGTCTGCGCCATTCATTCACACAGAGACATGCAGAACATGCAGGTTTCATTATAAATAGTATTTTTTGCAGCTCAATAGTCACAGACACTAGTCCGTATCATGTTTTGATTTAAGTGTACTGACCTACTTTTGACTTATTCACCCCAAATTTGGCAAATTCCATGACATTCCGCATTAAATTCCATTTTTCTAACTGGATTCCGCAATTCCGTCTACGTTTTCCGCATCGCGGAAATCATAGGGCCCCTAATTAAACCCCATATCAGATGATCATAACACACAGGGGGGGAAAAACTTCAAATGAGAGATGATGAAAAATTTGGGGCTAAATCCTGGTAGGAATAGTGGTAGCTTTGTGTTGCCATATTTATAAGTACATAAATGTATAATATGCTAGGGCTGTAAATCTGAATTAATGAGCACAGATTCTCTTTTATAAGTGTGCTCTGCTGCCGTCAGCAGCGACTCTAGAGAGAAGTTCACAGTTTGATCATGTCCTTCTGATTGCTAACGAATGATCACACAGCAAGACCTTCTAAACGCTGGGCTGCTCATAACTGACAGTGTTACATGCTACAGACGAAGGGCAACGGAATCGTGAAACATGCTCATCTGTCAACTTGTGGTGATACATTGTGACTGAAGACTTCGAATCCACAACAATAGTCACACTAAAGCTGCCAACTGTGCTGAACTGGTGATGCCTGTGAATCATTACTTCTTTAACTGAGTGATTCAGCCTGTGTGTGACTTTACCATCGCCATAAGAGGGCATGCTTCAATCAATGTGCTGCAAATCACATACACGAGTCAGGCGATGCCATTCAAAAGCGTGGTTCCAATGCGTTTCTCGACACGAGGCTACTGGAGTGATGCTGATGCAGTTGCCTAGCAACCCCACAGATTGCGCATTTGGCACTCTCCCTCATTATTGAAAGTATATATTCTGTGATGAGGCTCTGTTCATCTTGATGCCTCACCCCATTGTTACCCTTCTGGCGGTCAAATCACGCCTTTGACGCAATTTAAAGATCTCACGGCCATGTGTGAGTTTTGTCGACTTCGAAGGCTCCATGTGATGAAATTTTAAAATGCGGCTACTGTGTATAGAATTTTGAAGCTAATGACATATGGAGGGAAGAAGCAAAGGCTTCATTGTTCATTACAAAAATCCCAAGCCTATGTTTCCACAAAGGCACTTCAAGAAGACTTCAGCCTTATAGGTTGTGAGTTTATAAAGGGTAATAAAATATTAATAGATGTTTTAAACAGCAACACACTGCAACTGTGGGAAAAACAGACAAGTGTGTGCTTGTGTGAGTGAATGAAAGAAATTCAGCTGCAGGACAACAACATTTCTCCTTATTATCTATGTCTTGGGGATATTAAACATGTATACAACCCCTAGTCTGAATTAGGGATGTGCGCGACGACTAATTTGACTGACGTTTAAACGAAAGTTTTGTATCCGACTAGTCTAAAAGCAAGAAACCCCCAAAAGATGGTAAGAAAAAAAAAACTCTGTGCGTGCGTGTAGTAGGGCTGTGCGATTTGGGGGAAAATATCAAATTGCGATTTTTTTAACAGATATTGCGATTGCGATTTGATTTGCGATTTTAAATTTGCAAAGTCAAGCTTCAGCTCAATATTGTCAATAATGTGCAGCACAGTATGGGTATCATTACCCTGCTGAAAAAAAACAATAGAAACCATCACAGAAATTCTTATAGTTTCCATTAAACCATTCAAAAATTCCTTTTTGTTTTGGGCATTATTCCAATAGGAACTGTTGTTCTATTGGTTGCCATCTGCCATATTACATAAAAAGAAGAGTAAGTTATACACTCAACGTCGGCCAAAGCATAGCTTATTTATTCAAATCAGCTGGGGAAATGCAGAACAATGGAAACTCAATCAATAGCCTGACATAATTCTTAATCTTCATAGCTATATAACGTTAGCCAACATAATAAAACAAGTCAAAAACAATAGAAAGGTTTATCAAGAAATAGGATTAAAACGGCTTTTAAAAACGTATTTCGTGTAGGCTATATCGTCTAAAAACAAAATGCAACAATGCCCATTTTACTTACTCAGACCATGCGTTATTTGTTCAGTGAAATTATCAACGTGGTCTGGTGAAAGATGGGACCTGAGGCAATTAACAATAAAATTCCTGCACTTGAAAAAACGCGCTCGGCAGGAACTGAAGTCGCAGGCACGCAGAGATAACGAAAAGCAAGCCGACAGAGTTTCAGAAAGCGCCAGGACATCCCGCACCACCACCGAAGTGGGTCTTCGTTAGAGGAATAGACGGCGCGGACGGGATCACAGGTTGTAGTGAATGACGTGATTGACATTTGCTGGCTTTGGCCAGCCTCTAAGCTAACGCATACGTGCCTGTATTGAATATGAGTACGCATCGCTCCAGTAGAGTTATTGTAAGACAATTTGACATTACACAGTTTACACAAAACTTTTCAGTTTCCTTCTAATTCAAAATAATCCCACACCTTCTCATTTTTGAACTCGCCGCAACTGACACGAAGAAAACGCATGTGAGGTCTGAGGTAAAAATGTAGTTTCCGCACAGATAAACTTTTTAAAATAATGTATTATTTTTCAAACGTTTTATTTTAACTTATTTAAAATGTTTTAAATGCAATGTTAAAATGACGGTAATTTGAATGATAAAATCATGTTTTAGTTTTTTTTTCTGTCGTGTAATCGACTATTGTTTTCAGTGTCGACTAGTAGGAGCTGTACAGTTTAGTCGACTAGAGCCGCACATCCCTAGTCTGAATATGTCAGGAATTTTATACATGTACTTACGCCATAGACCGCTTCATCAATAAACTTGAAGAATTCTTGTTATAAATAAATTACAAACAATATTAGCACTGCCAGTCAAGCTGAATGAATTAAAGTAGTAAGCAATCATCATTAGCATTAATTAGCCTTCTGGTGTTGCATATAATTGCATGTGTAAGTCTGAGTCAAATAATCTTCCACAGCCCTTGCATTTTATATGTCTAATACAATAAACCGAGTGCCATTTCCGGTACAGTTATAAAAGTATACACTTATGAACATACAAATTAATGCAATTAATTTAATATATTTTTTTATCTTCATGTCATGTCACTTATTCACACACACACCTTAAAGTTATTTCTTTAAGGTATTGTAAACAAATATTACGCATGATGACAAATATCTTGAATATTACAATTTACAAATGATGAAACCAATTTGAAATAGCCACAGTTGCAAAAATAAATAAAAGAAAAAAACAAACAAATAAAAAATGAATAAGTAAAACAAAATATTAAACATCTCAGCATGTCTAACAGACATTTCTTGTTGGATGATGGACCATCACCTTCAACTCAACCTGGCTAAGACAGAATAGTTTTGACTGCTTTTATTGTCCTCATTTGTAAGTCGCTTTGGATAAAAGCGTCTGCTAAATTACTAAATGTAAACAAACAAATGATAAATAAATAAACAAATAAAATAAAATAAAGCAAACAAAGAAATGATGAATTAATAAATAAACAAATAAAATAAAAACAAACAAATGAATAGATAAAATTAAAAACAAATAAAAATAAACAAACAAACTAACTAACAAATAATTAAAAATAAACAAACAAACTATTGCAGCTGATATTAACATGCATCTCCTAAGCCCACTTGTAATTGGCTTTCACTGAGGGGAAGATCTCTGATTTTGTGACTACAATATTTTTTGTGACATAAACAGCTGAAAAATAAATGCATAGCTAATCAATTTATGATGTCTAAGGCAACCTTTGAGAGAAAAAAACATTTATCATTCTGAAGAAGCCAAGTGACTACATCAATCTCAGCGCATACTGTCTTGTAGGATCTGTGGCTTATCGGCTTTGCATTCAATAATAATCCATCTTCAGAAAAGTCATTAGATGATCAGAACTTGGCTGACTTATAAGTACACACCTCAAATAAAGACTGTGCAGAGACTGAATGGTGTTAGTAGGGCTGGGTATCGTTCAAAAATGTTCGATATCGATACCGATACATTGACTTCGATACTGGTTCATTGGTTTTATTTTTCAGCTTGTTGATGTTTATACAAACTCAGACTCATCTCCTGAGCCACTGCACAAATGAACAAAATGTAACCAACACAATAAATCAGTGCATAGTTTTAATAAAGCTCAAATAGTCTTCAGTTTACACATCTATTAGGCTACATTTACACTAGTGCGTTCATTTTAAAAAGCATAGCTCAGACAGAATCATGATTTCTATTCATTTTCCACTGATTTACTGATGAACATTAGCATGCAGCTTCCAGCGCTGTCTGCTTGTGTTCTCTCTTCCATGATCGCTGCTCTGACTCAGAGGTAATAACATATTTAATTTTTTAAACATTACATGGCCAGCACACACATTAGAAGGCAGGGCCGGATTTACCTCTTTTCGTGACATATAGGAAAAACAAATTTTTGGGCCCCCTTCCCTATAATATAATATACCTAATATTACCACCCAAGCAAACAAAATATTTCTTAATCAGTGGAAACCGTTACAGTGTTTTCTATCGCAATAAGCGATTGCGTTCAGTCAATAAAAATCGAATGTAGTTCTTAATTTGTTTGAGAACTGATAAAGACCATTCCATATAGGCTCGGCGTCGTGGCCACATAACCACCTCGGGAGTGCATTATTTCTCTAATAATTTTAACTGCCTGGAGTCACAACCACACATCAAGACATTGTTCAGATTATTTGTTTCAAGACATTTTACATGTTTCCGTCCTGAACTCTCGTGTGGGTTGAACTAATTTTTTTGCGTACCTCATCCCAAACCTTCCATTGCAAATTCCAAAACGTCATTTTAGAGCTGATAACAGGCTTGAGCCATTGATATGCAGGCTAACGCAGTTATTAATGCAGTCTAATGCAGTTATTAGAGAGAGAGAGAGAGAGAGATTAAGCGTGTGTGAATACCTGCGTCTGTGCGTCTTTCAGTGTTCAGCAGCAGCGTCTACTAATAGAGAATCTTTAAGTTAAACTGCTTCAAACTCCCTACTGAGAAATGTCATGTAGCTTTTCAGCTGCAAAACTATTTTACTGATAAATTCACGGGGTGGCGTTGACAAGAAATTTCTGTCCGCGTGTGTACGCAAGTGCGTGTGCGTCTGTGAGAGAGAACCGGAGCAGGCAGCAGCAGCGTCTACTAATAGCGAATCTTTAAGTTAAACTCCTTCATGAACCTCGCTACTGAGAAATGTCATGTAGCTTTTCAGCTGCGAAACTATTTTACTGATAAATTCGCGGTGCAGCGCTGACAAGAAGTTTCTGTTCGCGTCTCCGCGTGTGTGCGCGAGTGTGTGTCTGCACTGTGTGTGCATCTGTGAGAGAGACTGGGAGAAAAAAAGCGTGATTTCTGTAGCCTACATAAAGTTGGAAGACATGGAAATAGTTTATTTTTTGCTCAATGTCTTCTGGGGTTTTGGTTCTCTTATTGTTGTAGATAGCCCAAAGTATAACAAAAATATTATATATCTCTTCATTGTGTTTGGGCCCTCCCTTGACGAGCGAACATAGGCACGTGCCTAGAATGCCTCTGCGTAAATCCGGCCCTGTTAGACGGCAATCGGAAGTTATTACAAACACTCGATGGTGGTTTAAAGTGAGTTTTGAGTAAAAGCGGAATATAAATCTTATTTATTGTCTTATGTAGCATGATGCTACAGTTTGCATGAATGGTCACATAAACACGCGCTTTCGGTCGTGTAGTATGAACGGACATCTGCATATGATCGGAACTCCACGCAGCTCCCGTGCTACTCTCCATTGGAAATGAATGACCAGTATGTCGCTTGTCGGAGATAGTGAAAAGCCAGCTTGAAACACAGTGGAAACGCCAGTATAACGACGATCGTTTTCATTTTAAAACATAAACGCACCAGTGTAAATGTAGCCTTACATCTATGGGGGCTGGGACGCATTCACATTACAGCCTCACGTGTGCACCACATCTCTGAGTGTAACCGGTGTTAACTAGTAGGTGTATTCGACTTGACGCGGACTGACTGTGCAGACCGAAAAGTTTTTTTTTTTAACCCAGTCATTTAAAAAATAACACATTTTAGAGCTGTAACGACAATACCGTGATATTTTTGCTTAAGTTTATCATACCGTCAAAATCTCATACCGGCCCATGCCTATCCACATCATCATCTTAATTAAAAAGTCCTTTATCAAAGCGCAGCCAAAAGGCATTTCATAAGCAATATAATTGAAATCCACGCATTTTAACAAACAGCCACAACTTGATGTACTGTTGCTGGTCCATTAGTCCTAAACACTGGGACAAAACATGGTGCTTTTATTTCCTGAAAGCATCTGTCATAGTCGTGCCGCTAATGTGGGTGTTTAGTGTTGCAAATGCATCTCTCATTGCTCAGTGAGCTTGTGTTCTCCATTAACATTACGGCTGAAATGATTTCTAGTTAAGATTAAAGCCCATGGTGGAGGTCTGGACATTTCCAACCATTAGCAATCAGGACAGCAGAAATGACAGCAAAAACTTTTGGCTTGACTACCTCTGTTCCCAACCCATAGAATATGGAAATACATTTACTGTAACTTCTAATCACACTGCTTTTGTTCTTGTTTTCCAGTGCAAATGTCTAAAGATTCTTAAATAAAGATACACTTACTTGAGAAGCAAAATTATCAAATAAGAAGTCTTGTTTTATGAAAAATTGATCAAAATGAAGGGATAACTGAGGAAGATTCATTTTTTGCAGTGCATGCAAAATTCAATGCCATGACTTTTCAACTTTCTGCTCCAATTGAAAACATTTTAGGCCTTATTTTTTTGGAAGGGCGGCCCCACAGAACCAACAGAAACCCTGTAAATGCATAGAATTTTTATTTTTCAATTATATTTTTAATTTTGACCTGTCTGTTGCTGCACAATTAAACTTTATGGTATTTTGACACAAATTCATATTTCACTTAATAATATACCTGATACTCATATTAATAAAATTTCAATGTTTGATTTTAAAGCCATTTCTGTTCCGATTTACAAATCTGGAAACACATTACATCAGGTCAACTCGCCACTGGTTGTCCAATGTAAAATCGTAGAAAACCCATGTTGAAAACCACTGCAATAAATCACCATCAGATTACACCCAATTTTTGTCAGAGTCCATTAGGTTGCTCCTACAGTAATTGCTGCCATCATTTCACTCTCTTCACTAAGGCAGGGAATGCTGTGAGAAAAGGGCAAATAAGCTGCAGGCTAAAGTGAACAGGCCTCTAATTGACAGCCTGTGACAAGAGGACATAAAGAGAGCAAGGAATCTCCTCTTGATGCTGGACAAACAAGTTGGGACAGGAGTTATTAAACCTGATGCCACACAAATCTCAAGCTGCTTTTCAGTTCAACAGGAAATAGTAGAAACACATCTGACCTCTTTGAAACTACACTACAGGAACTTTTATTGTCATGAAACTGGTGCTTTAGGTCATCATGCTTCTTAGTATCTGCACTGAAGAGCTCCTTGTATGGTTACTACAACACGGCATGAATTTCTCTTAGTAGAGCATAAGATTTCACCACTCGACTTCTGTTTAAAGATGGACCGCTGGATGAAATGTAAATAAACGGTTTGGGTAAAAATATACAAGTGGATTAATATAAATAAAGAGGTGCTCAGTTTACAGTTCTGTGCGAAAGTTACAGTCGTGGACATTTATTAACTAATGGTATGCAATGTATATATAAATTTGACACACAAAAGCATATTTTACTACTGTATTTACATTGCAAACGTTTTGTGGAGTCTCGGCTTGCCATGCCACTTGCTTGGATTGAATAAACTTTCACTGCCAGTGCAGATGCAGAAGAGACCTACTTAAAACAGACTCCACACCTGTTCAATCTCTCATCTCCATCCATTGTACGTTCAAGTGCATCAGTCGCTTATGGTGTTGTTTGTTATGGTTAGCTTTACTAAATATTTATATACATATTTTATATATTATGATTATGTCAATAACTGATTTAGGAGAGATGTCTGGATTATATCAGCCTCCATTTTTAATGCATTGTGTGAAATTTAATCCAGCTACTCTACACCAGTAGAATAAAATATATCTGCTCTCATTTTTAAAGGTCAATTTTGGAGGCAAATCTCTGCCAAGAAGAGACAATAAGGAGAAGGAGACGCACCACTTGTAGAAAAAACGAATGGGAGAAAACATGATGCTTAACCATATAAAGTCTGACATACGAAATAATAAGCAGAAATACAAATATATATATATATATATATATATATTCTCTCTCTCTCCGGAAGCGCGCCGGCGCCAAGTTTAGAGCTGCAGATGAAGCGGTTATTTTAACAACAACAGAAACAACAAAACACAGCAGAAAACAACAATGCTGCAAATATAGTTATTTTTCATACTATCTATTTATCTATCTATAACCTATGACTCTGACTGTTCAAACCAGATGTGACAAGACGTTTCTGATCTACATTTAGCATTATTAATCTTTAGGCTAAGAACATTTCAAAAGAATCATGTAATTATAATTGGGAAAATTGTTGTTAGATGGCTAGGATAGAACCTAAACTTTGTAATTGCTAGTTATCTTTCTTTTCTGCTCAAGATGAGAACGTTTTGATTATTGTAGCTACATTGTTTTTTAGATAATACTTTTAAGTAGGCTAAAATATTAAAATAGTATAGATTCCAGGAGGAAAAACCTGAACAGAAACAGTATTTTTTCTGTCACATGGCCTCGCATATATCTAAATGTAAAAATGCAATACATGTAAAAAAAAAAATTTTTTTTTTTTTTTCGGACCTCTGCTTGGAAGAAAATATAGAGGCCGCACCTTGGAAATTTAATTGAATACCCCTGATTTATATAATAAAGAAATACTTTATTTGTATGGTTTTGTAATATCTGTGTCACACATTTCCTTGTGTCATGGTAGATCGGACTCTTATTATACAATTTCATTACAGAAAATTACAGTTTTGAACATGTTAATGGATTAAAACATAGCCTATAAATAACAGGCTGGATGTACAATAACCTTACATCTTAACACCTCTTTTCTTTCTTTTTTTTTTTTTTTTTACAAAGCAGATCATAGAATTTATATTTTGTCTATCCACCTTTTTCTTGTCGTAAAAATGGGCGCGGCCATTTGTAAATTCTATGGGTCTGGCTTCCGGTCTCATCTGCGTCCACTCTGTCCAGCTATTTTTAGCTGAACAAAACAGTTCGTTTTGCTGCTTGATATTGAAAGTTGGTGTGTCTTATCATATTATTTTAATGTATTATTTTAATTATGAACACACTGGTTTGTAGTGCAAACAGTTTTACCGTTTACTGCACGTTGTTATTCTCCTCGTTATTTACCTATAGCGGCTAATGAACCGGAAGTCTCACCCATAGGCTTACTTCCGTATTGAAGAAAAAGGTGGACAGCCTATAAAACAGCTTCATAAATAGGAAGATTTCAATACATGAGTATTCTGAATGAGATTTTTTTTAGCAAGCCATTAAATGACTTGAGACTCGACTCGGATTCGTGACCAAAGACTCGAGACTTGACTCAGACTCCAGGTTAAAGACTTCAGACTAGGGCTGTCACGATTATGACATTTGGCTGACGATTAATTGTCTAAAAATTAGTCACGGTTATTGCGGTTAATTGTCTCGAAAGTAGTCACGGTTATTACGGTTAATTGTCTTAGACGGTTAGTCGCGGTTATTGCGATTAATTGTCTAAAAATTTAGTCGCGGTTATTGCGATTAATTGCCTAAAAAAATAATAGTCTCAGTTATTGCGACTAATTGCCGGGGAAAAAATAGTCGCGGTTCTTGTGATTAATTGTCTAAAAATAGCCATGGTTATTGCGATTAATTGACTTTTAAAAACAATTTTAGTCACGGTTATTGCGGTTAATTGTCTAAAACCCCTAGTCACGGTTATTGCGATTAATTGTCTACAAAACAAAATTTTAGTCGCGGTTATTGCGATTAATTGTCTAAAAACTAGTCCCGGCTATTGCGATTAATTGTCTATTTTAAAAAATATATATATTTAGTCACTGTTATTGCAATTACTTGTCTAAAAATTAGTCGCGGTTATTGCGATTAATTGTCTAAAACATTTTGTCGCGCTATTGCGATTAATTGGCTAAAACCCTAGTCACGTCTATTGCGATTAATTGGCTAGAAAATTAGTCGCGATTAATTATCTAAAAAAAACATATTAGCCGCAGTTATTGCGATTAATTGTCTGTTTTAGGGCTTTGGCGATTATGGCGATTATCACGATGAATTGTCTGTTTTTATGGCTTTCATTATATAATTGTGATTAATTTAAAGGAATCAGTAAATAATTATGATGTTATTTTTTTTATCTTTTTGAGTTATTATTTTGTAGTGTAAGATTACATAAGATTATTCCAAATTCTAAGAATTGGCCAATACCGATCCAACACCAGCACTATTTTTTTCTACACCACTACAGAATATCAATACGGTGTTTGTGGAACTAATGGTCACTCTTTTTTAAACCCTTTGTTAAACGCAATCCACTAAATACTCACTTCCTCATTACAGAGAAAACTACATTTGAATAAAAATATATAAGCTATTAAATTAAACTAGCTGACTGCATAATTTAGCAGCAAAAACAATACCTTGAAAAAAAATCACCGCACTGTTTAACTCATAAGCGCTGCCATTTCTGTTGCATATGAGAAACATCAAACGGCAAACAAAACTGAAAGCATAATGAAACACCGCTTAGAGAGTATACTCGCCGCATCAGCACGAGCGCGAAGGTATGCGCAGCAACCATCTTATTCGTTTTTGTTAATAAACGTTTTGTAAGCTAGTGCGTCATTGTATCTTACTGATTTATTGTTGTTGTGCTTTTTAATAAAAAATAACAATGAATCCATCTTTTGTTTTAGTCTTAAAAATTGAAAGGTGTGTAGATGTATGCAAGTAAAACAGTGACAACAAGATCGCGAATTCGAAAGTGAAAGCATCAGAAGCCCGTGGCTTAACACAGCAAAAGAGGAACTCCCGTTCACAAAATTCAAATCACAAATAATACTACTGATGATAAAGAATAGGTTGAATGTTAACCACTTTCGTTTCCATATAACCATAAACAATGATAAAAGTTCATCAGCATGCATTCAATAATTCCATGTTGTAGCGCAAAAAAAATAAATAAATATTGCGACCAAATCATGTGCTCGTGCGACCAGCTGAGAAAGTTAGTTGCAAAAGAGCGACCAGTGGGAAGAATGAGTCTGGAGCCCTGTATAGGCTATACAGTGCATGAAAAGCAAACTGGTACTCTTCTGTTTCTTTTGGTGTATGACCCCCTTGTGTCATATAAAAAGCACAATAATCATGTTGTTTCAGACAACCGCGGTTAGATCAAATAATCGCAATTAGACGGTTATTTAATTATCGCGACAGGCCTACTTCAGACTTGACTCAGACCCCAAGTTAAAGACTTGTGAACATCTCTGCTATATATATATGAATAGTTTGGTTCCAAAATGCGATGAATGCCATTTAAAAAAAAAGTTTCCGCCAAAATCAGTATTGTATCTGGTCGGTATTGAAAAGTCAATTTTTAATTTTACGCAAAATGTGATATCCGCCGAGTTACTCTGTCATGTTTTCTCCCTTTCTTTCTAAACCGTGACAAACGCCAGTCTCCCTTCTCTGCAGAATGCGATATATCCGCTCAACCAATCACAACGCACCATTCCACGCACTCTAGACAGTAATGGCGGCTCTTTGAATACACCCGGCATCCTAGTTTTCCTCATCTACTTTGTACTTTGTGATCAACAAACAAACTTAGGGCTGCACGATAAATCGCATGTGATTGTCATGCGCATCTCGTCAGTAAAGCTGGTTCTGTGATTAATAGTAAATCTCCATCACGTGCTTTCAGATGGAGCGGCATTTAATACACAGCCGTAGATCATGCACTGCTATATCGCGTTCATGATCGCAGATGAGTCACATTCGATTGAACGCTATATTGCGTGGCTTGTCAGTGTGTTTTTATTAATGCCATTAATGTTTTTTTTAATACAGCGTATAGCACTAGTCAACTAAATGAATGTAACATGGCAAAGATGAATGCACTTTTGGAAGTTGAATGTAAGGGAAATGTCATTTTGGAATTTCTGTGGTCTAATATGATATTGTTGTTCATGTATGTCCGTGATGAAATTTTCTTTTATTGTTGTAATTAATTTATAGCATTAACAAGATGACCCGTTGAATTCATTTTGGGAGCGATGACTGATTGAATGTATTTTTAGTCCAGTGCCTGCATATAAGATTAGTATTGACCAAGTTCAGAGGCTGTCATATGTGGATCAACTTACTATGTTGTGTATTTATATTGAAAAATAACTTTTATATTGATTCAATGGATTTATTGCATTTTGGGGAAAAAAAATAATAAAATTTTATAATAAATCTTTGAAAATCAAAATCTGGATTTGAATTTTTAATGTTATTATAACCTAAAGATGCTATGTGAAAGTTTGAAACAGAAAATAGTGGTTTTCATCTTGCCACTTTCTTGGTAAAGAAAACACATTTTTACTCAAATTAATCCAAATGGATTTATAGCGTTTTGGAACCAAACTCTTCATATATATATAATTCAAAATTGGGCCAAACTGAGCAAAAATGTGAGATTTAGTTCAGTTTCTGATATTTATAATATGAAATTCTGATATATGTAACGTATATGAAATTAAATGAATTTAGCTTGTAAATCAATGTAAATGTACATAAATATCAGTTATAATTCCATTTCTCCTAATAATATTTCTCAGTAGATGATATTTAAATGCTTAGTTTTAGGAGCAAAGCTCTGTAGTTTTTATTGTGGCGAGCCAGAACATATAATGCAACGCGATACAATGACAATTGTAGTGCTGCCAAACGATTAAACGCGATTAATCGCATCCAAAATAAAAGTTTTTCACATAATATATGTGTGTACTGTGTATATTATGTATATCTAAATACAAACACATGCATGTATATATTTAAGAAAAATGTTTTTTTATTAAATATATGTATATATAATATAAAAGATAAGAATATGAATATATAAATGTATATAAATGTACATATTTTCAAAAAAATATACCGTATATGTGTGTATTTACATGCATAATAAATATACACAGTACACAAACATATATTATGTAAACAAAGACTTTTATTTTGGATGCGATTAATCGCGGTTAATCATTGGACAGCACTAGATGATTGAAAGATGTACATCATATTTACATCTGTACAAAGATGTATATCTACGGTGGCCCAGTAGTGCACAACACATCAAGTAAACTTAAGTTGCTTCAGTCCAGTAAGTGTTCACCCTGAGACATTATTAACAATGTAGAAGGAATTCTTATGTTTAGTTTATAAAAATCATTAAAGATTTTACAGCAAAAAGACAAATGTACCACAAGTTGGAGGTGGACATTT
Organism: Sinocyclocheilus anshuiensis; assembly: GCF_001515605.1. Classification (NCBI taxonomy): domain Eukaryota; kingdom Metazoa; phylum Chordata; class Actinopteri; order Cypriniformes; family Cyprinidae; genus Sinocyclocheilus; species Sinocyclocheilus anshuiensis. The sequence continues at coordinate 1,097,064 of NW_015542337.1, read as the reverse complement.
AAAAGGCCTTTTAGTTCCTAAAAAAACTCAGAAGACAGAAGGCATGTCATGGTGTATAACAGGTTTTGTTCATCAAGTTTTGATCATGTCGATAAATTAGAGGCTAGGGCTGGGCGATATAGCTAAAAAATAAAATATCAACGATATATGTTTCATATCGATCGGTATCGATAATTATTGACATTTTTTTATAACTTTTTTAAAAACAGAGCAATATAAAAAAAAAAATTATTTAACCACTGTATTTTTAATTTGTCCACTTTATTAAGACAAACAACAAATATATATAGGCATATATATTCTTTTTTAACAGTCAAACACAAAATAAAATTTAAACAAATATCTCCTTTCTTATGTTTTATATGCTGATTAAATAAGTCTTAAGGAAACTTTTGGCTTGTTTCCCGAAGCCACAGGAGGGCGCAATGAGCAAAATAATGCAGCGAATTAAACTGTCAATTGAAATAACTGTCTATAAAAACGAAAAAATGTATCAACGATATAATGTTTCATATCGTTCGGTATCGATAATTATTTACATTTTTTATAACCTTTTTTAAAACAGAGCAATAGAATTTTTTTTTTGAATTTAACCACTGTATTTTTAATTTGCCCACTTTATTAAAACAAACAATATATAGGCATATATATTCTTTTTTAACAGTCAAACACAAAATAAAATTTAAACAAATATCTCCTTTCTTATGTTTTATATGCTGATTAAATAAGTCTTAAGGAAACTTTTGACTTGTTTCCCGAAGCCACAGGAGGGCGCAATGAGCAAAATAATGCAGCGAATTAAACTGTCAATTGAAATAACTGTCTATAAAAACGTGCATAACGTCTAAATTAACATATATAAAACAAATATAATTTTGTAAACTGCATAAACAATTATGAACAAAACAGCACAATGTGTTTATGCATTGCTTAGCCTAATACAAAGAGCCAAATCGCCGATCACACAGATTGCATTTAAAAACAAATGAGACGCAGTGAAATGAAATAAACCTTCACAAATTTGTGTCGCGTTTTCTAAACGTTACATCTGTTTTAACTTTGCATGACTTTCTTTGCATCTCTTGCATGAGATGCGAGTGCAGCAGTCATATTTGTCCGTCTAAAAATGTGCTGAATATGCGTTCTGTGTGAATGGCTTGGTTTCGGTTTTAACCTTTATCAAGATCTTCTCCGCATTGAGCTTCTATATTTCTCTAATAT
>NW_015542337.1:1087248-1095160 GCF_001515605.1 Sinocyclocheilus anshuiensis | reverse complement strand
TCATTTGCCGTCAGCATTCAGCAAATACGCATTTATATAATTTAAACAAATCTTTGAATGACTAATGAACATTTAAGTTCACAAACCTTGCAGACTTAGTCGAACCTAGTTCAGATCTTTTGAAGTGTGCATTTGTATCCTGCATGATCTTGTGTTCGCTGCGTGATGGTTGGTCCGTGCAAATTGAATGCTGACAGGAGGAGAGTTCTGCTTCACTGGAGACGCGCGATAGACAAACTTCAAACTCGTGAATTCTCCTCATCACAGGCAGGCACAGCACTCAATTCAGCATGTGTTCGTGTTTGTGTGAGCTATCTGCGTCACTCATAGCATGTGCCTATATCGTGTGCTATATCGAAAAAATTTTATATCGTTATCGATGAAGGTGTACCGCCGATAAATATCGATACCGTTTTATCGCCCAGGCCTATTAGAGGCCTTACAATTTTGCATATACATCAAATATGATACAATAGACTTTATAATATAAATAGTATATGTGTGACCTTGGACCACAAAACCAGTCTTAAGTTGCTTGGTATGTTTTAGCAATAGCCAAAAAAACATTGTATGGGTCAAAATTATCGATTTTTCTTTTATGCCAAAAATCATTAGGATATTAAGTAAAGATCATGTTCCATTTCATCTTACCATTTATCATCTTTAGTCCGTACTGTATGTAGTCAGCGTTATTTCTAATTAAGTTATGACGCATGTATTTTATGTACTGATTGAGCAACATCTTTTTCAGACTCTTCAAGATTGTAAAAATTCTATGGTGTTTTACTAGCATCACGGTTTCCATAGGAGTAAAATGTTATACATGTAACTAATTATTTATTTAACCAACGTTTAAATCATTACCTGCTTCAAAATAAATGATGTTAACAAAATCGTTGAAACAATTGCAGTTAGCCTACTGCATGAATAAAAACACTATAACAAAATTACATAAAGTGAATAACTGCCCAAGGCAAATTAAGTTATATGCATATACAAAGCAAAAATCAGATTTCAGAATGAGAACTTTGTCATTTCTAATACATATGTTGAGGATCTGAAAGTGTGAGTGACAGTTCTGTACCTTTTTTTTTTTTTGAGTGTAACAAAACAGTTATGCAATTGTATAATTGTAAGTAAAACTCTATATATATTATAATTAAAATCCCCTCTTATATGAGATATTTAAAAGGGTGCAATTTCCCCCCATTTTTAGACATTAAGTTCAGGGCGTACTACAGCAGAAATCATCTAATAACAAGCCATTTGGATGCTGGAACAGATTTGCACAAGGTTACCATATGTATATACTTACTTAAAGCTATAGTCTCTTGATTACTATGACAGAATGTCCAGTTTCAGCAATCAGTGATTTGCTAATGAAGCACTGATTTTTTTAACACTCTGCCTCTCATACTCTTCCTGAACATTTCATAGTAAAACGCACAAATGTGAGTGACACACCAAGTACTACACATTTGCAATTGCATGAATGATGTAATCATCACTAGCACTGATTTCACAATCATATAGTACAGCGGCCATAAAAAAGTACTGAACTGAAGGGCGTTTCCTTCTACCAGGACCTGCATTTCCCACAGTTGCTGTGTCAGGACAGTCGTGATGGGTTTTGAAGCTTTGTGCTTGAGGAGTCTTCAAGCACTTGTCTATTTACACCATTTCATGGTCTGTCACAAGAGCTTACTGTGAGTGACAGGCCAAAAAAGTGGAACATCCTTGTTGATGCACCCAGCTGAGACATTGGCTCCCTCAGCAGAGCTCAGCAGCAAACACAACCTATATTTACACAGAAACGCAACTGAGAGACTGAATGGCACTGCATTGTTTTGGTACACCTGCACAACAAAACATTTTACAGGCAGGAAGTAAACAACAGAGGAATAATTAAAATGAGATATCAAAGCCAACTGGGTAATGCAGCTGTATCAATTTCTTATATTTAAATAAAAATTACGTGTCCAGCTTAGTGATCAAATGTCAAATGATTTCAAATTTCTCAAATATAAATTAAAATAAATAAAATTATATCGGCTTTATATCGGCCATCGGCCACCCTGCTTTCAAAGATATCGGCTGTCAAAAAACCCATATCGGTAGACCACTAGTCCAGCTTCTGGATGTCCTTTACATTGAAAAAAAAAATCGATCTGTTTTCTGAGATGCTGGTTGGTTTTCATTCTCATAGGCCCTGTTTACATTCACTTTGGGTAATCAGATCGCAAGTGGTCAGTCGAGACCAACTGACATTTACAGAGGATATTGGCATGCATCTCAAATACGTCTCTTGTGCCCATCTGTGATTGGATTTCACTGAGGGGAAGATCTCTGATTGTGATTACATCACTCAATACATCAGCAGATAAATAATACAAGAACATTTTAAATAAATTAATTAAATATGAAGACTAAAATTAAATTTTGTCCAATAAATGAAATATTAAACACTAATAAATACTAAAAATCAGTCATAAATGTACAATAAATTGTAGGGTTTTTCAAAAATTAAAAGGCATTACAACATTAAACGGAGTATGAAAAATAAATAAATAATAATAATAATGAGATTTGCTAAAGATGAGCTACTTTTGATAAATTTTAAAGATGAACTTTTAGAGCAATTCAATCGAAGAACAACTCACAAAGAGTAATTCTTTCATGAATTTGAGTATTTTAGTGTTCCATTCACCTGCAATAAACCGCTGAACATGAAAATCATTTGTTTTCAGATTTTTTTTTTTATCTGCTTCTTAATTCCCACCCGTAACAATTGCATACTTCAAGAAAGGAATGTAGGAAATTGTAACTGTTAATTATTTGTTATTATGTAAATGTAGAAGCTGATTAGAATCTCGACACCATCTGTGTTAGATTTAGCACATGCCCTCAGCTATCAGTTGTGCACTGATTCATTTCTCACTCCCAGAGGAACTCATTGTACCTCAGCTGCCTGCATGAAGCTATCTTTGTACAATGACAAAAACAAAATCAATGCAGATCATATCCAAAGTTGATCCACATCACACTGAGCCAAACGCACAGGAGGTGGACCTTGCTAACAATCAAGCAGAGTCTCTTGCAGTCAGTCAACAGGTCTTGTATAAGATCATCCACTGACATTAGACGTCTCCCCTTTGGCTGATAAATAATACAGAAGCTGCAGTTTGGTTTAATCAACAGACCAGCAGTATGTCCCTAGAGAAATGATGACATTATACCGCATGTTACCAGAAAGTTGTACATCCATCCACAATTTTTACCGAGGTGCCAGAAAATGGCAACCTGTCAGCACTGTAAAAAAAAAAAAAAAAAAAGTCTAGTAAGGGGGTGGCTCACCCAATCTGTCAACAATGACATTAGACAGGACACTGCCACAATATCTCTGTGACATTTGAAATATTATCGGATAACTGATGGATCTCAGTCTGACCAAAAAATACATGCAATTTCAAGACACAAACAAGCGCATACACCACAGACAATTAAAAAAAACAGCAAAAGGAAAAGCTATATTTAACACTGAAATAAGCATACAAATAACACACTGCCCTCTTAATTGGACTTTTATATAATAAACAGACACCACTGTGATTCATAACACTGCAGGCAGGAAACAACCCTCCAGCATTACTCAAGAGTTTCATCGAGACATCTTTCTTACTTTGACCAACAGACACTATGATGGGCCACAGTGTGAAATCAATTTGTAGACTAACCCAGGAGGCTAATTCACTATGTGTTCCCTTGGGAATTTTTTGTTGGTTTTAGAAAGGTGGTTTTTTTTTGGTCTGTGTGTAAAATAAGGTCTGTGGTTTACTTATTCAGTTATGTACATTTGTACCGCAAATGTACCGTTGTACCTCACATGTACATTTTGAAACTGTTGAATGCATTTACTAAAAAGGATCGTTCACCCGTAAATTAAACTTTTGTCATAATTTACATTTACCCTCATGTGTTCCAAACCTGCATTACTTTTTTTTTTCTTTTGTGGAATACAAGATATTTTAAAAACTTTTTTTTCCACCAAGTCAATGGGGTAAAGTTTTTTTGGACTCGTTTGGGCAAAACAGTTGAAACTTAACTTAAAAAAATTTAACTTAAATCTTTCATTTTGTTCCACAGGAGAAAGACAATCATTACAGGATTGAAACAACATGAGGGAATGTAAATGACAGATTTTATTATTATTATTGGGTGAACTATCAGTATCAAGTTGCTATCAATTTGCTATTTGGCTGGCTTACTCTAAATGAGTTGGAAAAACTTAAATATGCATTTTTTTTTACATTGTTGTTAGATGTCAAACCAATGCAAGAAAAATACTGTAATGGGATCATAAAGAGGAAAAATAAATTATACTAATGTTTAGAAGAGTGAGTGTATGGGTTCCTGCAGAACATTCTACCTCTGACCTGTTACCACACAATCTATAATTTAGATATTTTAAACCGTAAATAAAAGAGTTAATGTTATATTATAACATATTTTAAAAGTCCATTCAGTAGTTCTTAGGCCCTGTCCAAAATTGCACCCTAAACCCTCACAGACTTCCTCTGAGTCCAAACTTTCATGACGTAATGCCGCTTTGACTGTCTGGTAGAAGTCTGCAATGGAGCTCGCCTCAGTGCGGGCTTGGCAGAAGTGCGCATCAAAGGCACATAGCGGCCCCAAAAGGGGTGCTTGCGAGCACCCTTCTGAAAGCTAAAATGGCGAAAGGGACACCCTAAGGTCTCATTGTAGGGCCATTGTAAAGGTCTTTGCACATTGAGTCTGAAATTCTCGTCCGAAATTTTCGCACGTTAAAAAATACATACGACCTCACGTTGTGCCAATCATGTTTACAAGCTGCCTCCGAAACTTTCGTCCGTCATAAAAAAAATTAAGGTCAGGTTAGATTTTCTGCGTTTTCGCATCCGTAGCAAGCATTTTGATAGGAAAGGATGATGAATACGAAAAAAACACATACAAAAATTTCTGACTCGGCGTGCAAGGACCTTAAGTCCGCAAGACTGCAAGTGCACGTGAAGTGTGCCATTTGGGACAGGGCCTTAGTACTTAACTAGCATTCTTCGTGCACATTAATGGTGCGTTCAAGTTAGTGGTTAAACGGATCGTAGTTGATCCGTGATCCGTACGGACTAAGCCCCACGGTTCGGCACGCATGTGATCCGTGGATTCATTGCAAAATGTAACCATAATAGAGTATAAGTTTATCATTTGTCCGTATTTACACAAGCAAGCGAATTTTAAACAATTCCAGAGAGAAAAGGCGAAAGAGAACTCGATTCGTTACTCGCACAGCCACACACAAATGAAGCGTGCACACGCGTTTCAGATGGCGCGCGAACACCGAACTGATTCCTCTTCTGAATCCTGAACAGACACATACACATAAAATTATGACAAAATACCCATCTCGACAATCATTCAGGTAAACGCAGTCAGTTATGTCTGAAGTGAATGAAAACAGCTGAGAAAGAAATCGGATGTGATGTGTATCATTATATCGGATCCGTGCATCAGGTCTTAAAGGGACAGCAGCCTATAAATACTGCTGTCATTAATGACCATGTCAATGAATCTGTCAATTTGTCAATGAACAAAACAGCTGTGATAAAAATCTATATTTAATTTATACAGTGAACACTATGCGGTGTTATTTTCCCTAATTATTACATTTCTTGTATTTGAATACTATTTTATTTGTAACATATTCTTTTGTATTTACCTATGCTTGTAATTTGTGTATTTGTTCTTATTTTTACTGGCTGTTCTCTTGTCTCTTTAATCATGTTTAAACTTTCTTAGTTAATCTAGTAGTATTTGCTGTGGTATCAAAGAAGTACTTCGCTTTAAGTAATAAATGGAAAGCAAGTTAAATTGAAATGTTTTTCTTTTCTTGCTGATCCAAAAAATGATCCGATCCGTGGGTCAAAAACCGTAATGTGATTCGAACCGTGAGATTTGTGATCCGTTGAAGCACTAGTTCAAGTCATGTCACATAGATCGTATTTATGAGTTGAACGCACATGAACACCACCACAAAGTCATTGTTACGAGTGGGAAACTCGAAATTTTCTTTAAGCACAAAGTTTCCGAGTTGGGGGCGTATCAGTGAGAAAATGTGTCGGATGCAATGGACGCAGCCAAAGACTAGATATGCAGCGTCTGTATTGACGGTAAATTTGTTGAAATTAATAAAATTATAAATATTTTGTAATGTAAAATAAAATATGAGTTACATACACAAAATATTATATTATTGTATAATTACCATAGAACATATAATGATTCAGTTTACATCACCTACATAAATTGAATAAAAACTGAAAAAAGCAAAAACACGATGCACATTCTTTATTCATCATTTTGTAGATGTAGAGTTTAAAAAATCGTTGAATTTTATGTAGAAAAGTTAAATCACCATCTTGTTCCAACCAAAATGACTTGAACACACCTGACATCGTTATTACGACTTGTCAACTCGTAAGTATGAACGTCCCAGGAGGACTTGAATGGTGTTAGACAATGTACTGCTATCTATTGACGGAGACAGAGATACAAGATTATGTATTTAATGGCTTTAAAGGGTTACTCCACCCCAAAATGAAAATTTTGTCATTAATCACTTACCCCCATGTCGTTCCAAAGCCGTAAAAGCTTTGTTCGTCTTCGGAACACAATTTAAGATATTTTGGATAAAAACCAGGAGGTTTGTGACTGTCCCATTGACTGCCAAGTAAATAACACTGTCACGGCCCAGAAAAATATGAAAGACATCGTCAAAATAGTCCATCTGCCATCAGTGGTTCAATCTGAATTTTATGAAGTGACGAGAATACTTTTTGTACTCAAAGAAAACTAAAATAATGACATATTTCAACAATTCGTCTCCTCCGCATCCCCGTTGCGCCATTTTGGAGAGTATCCACTGAACGTAAACTGCGTAAGCTGTTTTACTTGTATGTGTCAGCCGCACCACACGGATACGTTTTCTACGTTTATTTACGCTTTGATTTGAACGAAAACAGCGTATCCGTGTGGTGCGGCTGACACAGAACAGCATACACAGTTTGCGTTCAGTGGATTCTCTCCAAAATGGCTCTACAGTGACACAGAGGAGACGAATTGTTGAATAAAGTCGTTATTTTTGTTTTCTTTGCGTACAAAAAGTATTCTCGTTGCTTCATAAAATTCAGATTGAACCACTGATGGCAGATGTACTATTTTGACGATGTCTTTCATACTTTTCTGGGCCTTGACAGTGTTAATTACTCTCGTCGCTTCATAACGTTACGGTTGAACCACTGATGGCAGATGGACTATTTTGACGATGTCTTTCATACTTTTTTGGGCCTTGACAGTTTAATTTACTTGGCAGGCAATGGGACAGTCACAAGCCTCCCGGTTTTCATCCAAAATATCTTAAATTGTGTTCTGAAGACGAACAAAGCTTTTATGGGTTTGGAATGACATGGGGTAAGTGATTAATGACAAAATTTTCATTTTGGGGTGGAGTAACCCTTTAATGAGAGAAAGAACTACATACAATCCCATTGCGAATGACAATCAAATTTAAAAATAGTAGATAAATATTCAACTCATCTCATTATAATATTACCGCCCCTTAATCTGTAAGTTTCCACCCACGGCGCCGTCATTTTGATTTCGCAAGCAACAACGGTGTACCAGTTCTAATGCCATGGCGAAAGTTTGAACAAAACATGCTAACTGTTCTGTCATTGGCTGCACAGACGAGCACAGAACACTGTTTAGAGTCCCAGCCTCAGAGTAGACAAGAGAGCAGTGGATTTATTGATTTATTTACTGTATACTGCTGCTGCCACACAGATCTAAAATAAACATGCGATTTATTTCCCAGCTGTTTACC
>NW_015542337.1:1082595-1086537 GCF_001515605.1 Sinocyclocheilus anshuiensis | reverse complement strand
TGATTTATTTCCCAGCTGTTTACCTTCACAGACATAACCGACTGTTTTTGTACCGACTCATGTGTGTTTTTAACGTAAACTTGTGTGTGAAAGAGAACTTAGTTCAGTACTCACATGCTGTGACAGCCGCTTTCTGTCCGTGTGCTTCGGATGTGTGCACTCAGAAAACCGTATATCAGAAGTTTAAACTAATATGGTTTAAAATGCATGATTTCAGCATGATAAACATGATAATCAGAATCAAAACATATGTTTTTAGCAGTTACAAGCTGTAAAGGCATTTCCCTATTCTAGAAAAGAGGGCGGGGAGGAGCAGCTCATTTGCATTTAAAGAGACATGCTCTAATACAGCGTGTTTCTGCTTCCACTCAGAATAGGCATTTTCAAAATGATATAATAAATGATCTGTGGGGTATTTTGAGCTGAAACTTCACAGATACATTATGGGGACACCTGAGACTTATACTGCAATCCTTTAAAGATGTTGACTATGTACATAAAAACAGCCTATTTAGTTTATTGCAAAATACAAATTATTTTAGTTTGAGAGTGCAGGGAGACTGACAATGTTCACAGAATACACTTTATCAATTGTGTTAAAAATAAAAAAGTATAAAAAAAAACAAACCAAACGTTTGCTTTAAATCTGCTTTAAATTAAAATTGCTTTATTTATATCTACCATCCACCTTGGACAGCAGGCTAAAATGTTAATTTCAGGCCCTGAGCCGTTACATAAGTATAAACTGACATCTTTGTTGTAGTTTTAGAATTGATTTATGCCGTAGAACAAAATGTGAAGTTTTCTTGAAGTAATGTTAACCACAGATCTTATTTTACTCATAGATCAAAAACCACTATTCCAGAAACTCCTAAGGGAACCCAAGGCTCGAAAATACTCTTCAGGGTTTTAGGACTACAAATGAACAGCTCTATAGGCATTGAGAGATTAAAGGATCATGCTTATTGACACATATATATATATATATATATATATATATGAGACAAGTCTGCTCACTTGGAGTAGGTGTGTGAAGAGCCGCCTGCGGAGCCCATGTCATTTGCGCTCTAAGCACGCAGAGACAGAAATCAAAACATTTGCAGAGGAGGTGATTCAGTTTTGTTTGGAATGGTTCGAGTGCCAGAATAATAATACTCTGTCTTAAGCCATTTCACCCTTCACCAAGCGGAGGATGGCAGGACGAGCGCACACACAGAAACCTCCCTCCCAAGACGTTCAGAAGAGGTTGGCCCCCTGAGTGGCAGCAGCTTGCTGACAGCTCATTAAGCCTCTGTTCGTGCTAACGTGATGAAAGTGTGAAGGAAAAGCCACTCAAACATCTTGTCCATCCCAGCATATGGCTGATCTTTCGACCAATGTAATTCAGCTGCTCAAGTAAACAACAACTGACACCGGATCTCCTCACTGCACAGAAACAGACACTGCTCTAGAAGGATGTTCAAGACGATTGGCTGCACATCCTGACATCGCCAACACGGCCCTCGAGCCATAAAAGCACCTCAAGGACTCTACTTACTCGTTCCTTGTCATCGAGCAAATCACACATTCATCTAAAGTGACTCCCAGCACACCAACCACAGGAGCAATTGTGGGTCAAGTGACTTGCTCAAGGGCACAACAGTGATAGAGCCGGAACTCTCCAGGTTCTTACCAACTCCTTGTTGCATGTCCATTGACATAACTCACTGTGACTGTATTTGAGCTGAGCAGCAGGGGGTTTTGGGATTGAAGGTGAAGCAAGAGGTGCTGCATATTGACAGGATTGTGTGCCATTCAATGCAAAGATAAGCAAATTTATTTATATAGCACATTTACAATCAACAGATGTTGCACCAAAGTGCTTTACAATAATAAAAAAAAAAAACGTCATTTAAAAAACAACAACAGAAGATCTCTAATATAAGGGGGAGCAAGACCAGATAGCGCTTCAAAACAAACAGGAGAATTTTGAAGTCGATCCTAAATTTAACAGGCAGCCAATGTCAAGATACCAATAGATGTGGTCCCTCTTTCTTGCTCCCATCGCAAACCTCACAGCTGCTCTTTACACTAGCTGCAGGCAGACTAACACAGTCTGAGGGAGACTAATATATAAAGTATTACAATAATCTAACCTAAATGAAATAAGGGAATAAACCACAATTTCCAAATTTTCCTGGAAAGAAAATGCTTAATTTTGGCAATTTATCTCAAATTAAAAAAGCTACCTTTAATGATAGCACTGACTTGTTTATTAAAATTTAGTGATGAATCTAAAATTACCCCTAGACTCTTAACAAGATCATCAAGCTTTGAGGATATTGAACCTAGCTGACCAGCAAAGGTCGGTGACAAAGGAGAACCTACAAACTAAACCTCAGTCTTACTCTCATTTAATTGAAGAAAGTTGTTAAAGAGCCAGAGCTTAATGTCAGTATAGCATTCATGTACTTTCTCTAAAGAACATGATTCACCTAGACTCACGGGAAAATAAAACTGAAGAACATCGGCATAACCATGGTAAAAAATACTATACTTCTGAAAAATAGTGCCCAAAGGAAGCATACAAAGAGAACAGCAGCAGCCCCGAAATCGATCCCTGCAGAACGCCACATAGTAAAGGAGCCGATGTGGAAGAAAAGTGTATGACTTTCTTCTTTCAGACAAATACAGAAATATATTAAAATGTCCTGGCTCTTTCAAGATTTATAATGGCAGTGAATGGCTGTTGATATTCAATAGTCCAATAGAAATCCAATAAAATGCATCCATCCATCATAACAAGTACTCCACATGGCTGGGGTGGGGGGTATTTTCCTCTCTCCTCTGTTCTGAAAATAAAAGTTTAAAAGCCTTAAGTCTAGACCATACTGAAGACAGCTTTTTACAAACACAGCAGACCATCAGCATTGTTTCAGCACATGAACAAGTTGTTCTTCATTCTCTGCTGCCTTTTTACAAGGCGAAGTCTTATTATACACTAAAATTACAATTCAAATATACTTAATGATATCCCTTTCACATCAGGCTTTCTCTTAAAAGCCATTACTAAATATCAGGCAAAGTATAATAGGTGCCAATCCAGGGCCCTTTCTGACACTGTGAATGTGTGAATGACACAGTAAAGTGAACCAGGGCATTCACAGCGGCACTGCAGGAGAGAGGAAAGCACACCTCATGTGTCACGGCCTAATGTCTTTCACAGCTTGTGAAATTACAGCAAGACGGCCTAAAATAGAACTAGACTAAGTACAGCTGTTAAGTGTCTGAAACCTTTGATTTCTCTATTGAGCCAATAATTTAGGCTGCTCTTTGGGTACTTCAAACCTAACAAAATTCATAAAATTGTGTGCAAATCTTGCAAAAAAAGCATGAAAAACAAAACATTCTTCTAGAGTGGGCAGGTTTTCACGGTCCTCACCTCAACCATCAATAATTGTGTTATTTCCATCATCAGCAGGAGTCTCCACCAATGACATTTGGTCTCCTGTAGCAGCTGTGAACAGTTTCAGGCTACTTGGACTGAGGTTCTAAGCCTGGCATATTGACAGAGCTGTAGACTCATAGGGTCTCACACTCTCACACACACACACACACACACACACACACACACACACAATTATATCGGTTTAGCCCCCACAGAGTGGCAAATACTTACATATTACTTACTTACTGCCTGTCACCGCTATCAGGGTATGGGTCGTCAACAACAGATCTCCAGAGTCCTCTGTCCTGGGCCATTCTCTCCAGCTGTTGCCAGGTATAACCCATTTTTGTGGTGTCATCTTCAAGGTCACGCCACCAGGTTTTTCTTGGATGGCCTCTCCTCCGCTTTCCCTGAGGGTTCCACCTCAGTACCTGCCTGGTGATTTGTGTTGGCGGTTTGCACAAGGTATGCCCTATCCAGCCCCATCTCCTCTTCCTGATTTCTTCCTCAGCAGG
>NW_015542337.1:1080477-1082146 GCF_001515605.1 Sinocyclocheilus anshuiensis | reverse complement strand
GAGGAGACAGAGTGATGAAGCCAATCAGCAGATATGGGGATGGTTAGGAGGCCATGATGGTCAGAGGCCAATGGGCGAATTTGGCCAGGATGCCGGGGTTACACCCCTACACTTTTTCGATGGACATCCTGGGATTTTTAATGACCACAGAGAGTCAGGACCTCGGTTTAACGTCTCATCCGAAAGACAGGAAGCAGGAAGTTGGCAGGTTCTCTCCCAACGGTTGGCGTTACTGATGGTGTCAGGCCAGCAGATCTGGAGCATCCTACTGAGGCAGCTGTTGATGAATGTCTGGATTTTCCTGAGAATGGTATTGGTCGTCGTCCAGGTCTCTGCTCCATACAGTAAGACTGTCTTCACGTTAGAATTGAACAGTCAGAACTTGGTGGTCATGGACAGCTCCCTAGAGGCCCAGATGTTCTTGAGCTGAATGGCCGCTCTTGCTTTGTCAATCCTTGCCTTAACGTCTGCGTCTGTGCTGCCCTGTTGGTCTATGATGCTACCCAGGTAGGTGAAGGACTGCACTTCTTTCAGGGGAATTCCATTCAGAATGATTGGCTCTGTACTGGTGGTATTTACCTTCAGAATCTTGGTCTTGTCTTTGTGGACGTTGAGGCCAACTTGTGATGGCATGAATGCCACAACGTTGCATCTGCTGTTGGCTGTGTGAAAGGAGGGCAAGATCGTCTGCAAATTCTAAGTCATCTACAGGGCTCTACAGTGCGACCATTTCAGTCGCATTTGCGACTGAAAACTACTGCGTGCGACTATGAAATAATATTTAGGAGCACCTGTGCGACTGACCCGATCAGCATATTTGTGTTTGCGCTGAGGGAGCTTCAAAGGTTCTAACGTACTTACGTGTTTCTGCAGCGTTGAGTAATGTATCACAGACATATCCTCTCATTATAACAAACAAAGTGTTGATGGGGTGTAAATAAGATATTCATTGTGCAGTGTAGAGAACTTCGTCGATTATAATGGAGTTTTGTGAGATCGGAATAAACTAAGATGAGTGACAGCTTTTAATTATTATTAAGGGAGTTTGCAAATGTGATATTGATTTAATACAACAGTTCATTAAACAAGAAGTTAATATTAATTGACTTATATTGTCTGACAACAACACAATTGCCTTATTTTGCTCTATTTCGTCAACGAAAATAGTTTAAAAAAAAGTAACAGCTCAGCCCTGCGCATCTCCATTCAAACACAGCGGTGAACTGCGTTTTTAAACGAATCTTGAGTCAGTGAGTCATAATTACCCATTCATAAATACTGTCCATTGCTTCATTCCTGAATGAATCAGCCGTTCGAATGAATCAATTGAATGAATGATTCAGTGATAAAATCAGTGACTTGACGCCACCTGCTGGCAGTTTTAGTTTAATTTTTAAAGCATCTTTTCTGTTATTTAAATCATTTCTATATTCAAAATGTTATATTTAAAACATTAACCTCAACATGAATTTATGAATTTAATTGCACTCATGCGACCTCTGAGCCTCATTAAACGTCTGAAAATACACATACAAGCCACTTGTGTGTTCTTCTGTGCCATCTCTGTAGCACAAATTTATTTCTTAAATACTGATTTCATTTAATTGGTAACTTATTCTTATTCTACTTGTTTTTATTCTGTTGTTTTAATTAGAAATGTTAAAAAGCT
>NW_015542337.1:1068872-1080392 GCF_001515605.1 Sinocyclocheilus anshuiensis | reverse complement strand
TTTTAATAAAGTTAGAAAAATGCCATTACAAAGGTAAAAACAAAATTCCCTGTAAATCACTTTAAGGAGTCACCTATCACCTCGTAATGAGAAGGTTAATTTTTTTATCAGAATTTTTGATTACTGATTAGAAGGTGCTCCTAAATTTTTTAAATTAGGAGCACAAGCGCTCCTAAAAAGAAAAGTATCCGTAGAGCCCTGATCTAGCTGTTTCCAGAAAGTCCATTGGATCCCGTTCCTGCGTCCACTGGTGGACGACTTCATTATCCAGTCAATGACAAGTAGGAAGAGGAATGGCAACAACAGGCATCCTTGTCAGACTCCAGTTCGCACCTGGAAGCTGTTGGTAAGCTGCCCTCCATTGATAACCCTGCAGGACATGCCATCGTAGGAGTTCCTGATTGGGTTGACCATTTTTGTTTGGATGCCGTAGAACCTAAGGAGCTTCCAGATGGTCTCTCGATCCATGCTGTCAAATGCTTTATCGTATCGTAGTTGATGTACAACAGAGAGTTCCATTCCAGTGACTGCTCAACTATGATGCGGAGCATTGCAATCTAGTCCGTGCAGGATGTTTTGCCGGAAGCCTGCCTGCCTGCCTACTTACTTACATTCATAGTGTTTTTTTGCAGGTATTTCATTGCCTTGGCTCTTCCATAAACCATAAGGGGGGTTTCACAGTGATGCCATATGAACCTCTGAGTAGTGTTAATTTCGTTAACCTATGACGAAAAATGTTTGTTGACCAGCTTTTTTCCCATGACTAAGACGAGACGATAATAAGGTCAATAAACGATAACTATGACTATATCAACATGCAAATTCGTTGACTAAATAAAACGAGACTAAAATGTATTCAAAAAAATATTTGTACTTTTTATTTTCGTCAAAAAAAAGGAGACAATGTTTTTGCAGACTGCTCTATATGCCTCTACTACGCAAACTTTCATGAGTGCGGTTGCCAGATATCAAAAGTTCAAATCCCCGAATCAGAGCTTCACTAAAAATAAAGAATTTTCAATTTTAGAAATTCCATGACATTTCAATAATCACTCCCGCTTCAGGCTCACATTTATGGTAATTTTTCTACAATCGAAAAATCATGAACAGTCACAAACTGTAATTCTGTAATTCTCTTGTGCAAGATTTTGCAGGCAAATAAGGTGCATGGAGGCATTTTGCAAATTATTATAACATCTAGCTACCTCTGGAATACTAATTTCAATGAGTCTTGACTTCATAATTCTAATATATACGTAGTACATGAATTGGGACATAGTGTCTGTGACTCAAGTACACTGAACCTATTCTAAAGTTTGAAAACAATATTTCCCTTGACAATGTTATCATTTCAGCCTTGTCCCAAGCACTACACCTTTTTTCTTTTGTTGTTCAATATAAACAACCAAAGAATAACACTTCAGTCTTTCTCATTCACACTTTATATCTCTCTCACACACACACACAGCGTCACTCGGCAAGAAGGTGAAAACAAGCATTTTCACAGTTGTCTGAAGAATCACCACCAAGGATTTGCTTAGTATATAAACACAAAAAATAAATTAATTAAATATGGAAAAAGGAAAAAAATTATGTGTAGAAAATCCATTGAAATTACTATTAGTCAAGACGTTTATGCATATCTGGTGATGTATATCCTCTTTAAATTAAAGCAGCCGTGACTCAGTGTCCTGTCAGTTTCTTTAACGAAGAAGTCCAGTTACCTCATAATGTTGTTATTTCCCTTACCTGAAATGACCTGAACTCAATTAACACACTTTGTGTGAGAGTGTGTGTGAGTGTTTGTGTGTATAAAAGCACCAACGGAAGTTCATTTCAGTGTAGGTAAACCAAAGGCTTATTACTTACAGATTTCAGGTAGCCATTAAAAACAGCATAACGCTGTTTCAACCATAAAAGCATTTAATTTCCGGTGCTTTATAATGGTTTACATCTTCCAATTCATATCCCCTAAATGGCACTGTATTTTCAGGGCAAAACTAGAACAAACACATCGCAAATGTCTTCAGTACATTTCATGATAATCTAATTTGGGAGCTTTTCCAATTGCCGACTATGTTATTCAGTCAGTGAGTGTTCTTCCTCCCATGCTCATCTGATTGTGGAGTTTCTGTTTGTACCTTTCTATATTTTTAGAGAAAGCAATAAACGGCGCAATAAGAAGAATGGCTTCAATTGAATCTGGATCTATGAATGAGAATTTCTACCGGGACAGATTAAATCACTGCCTCCTGACACAAATATGCTCTTTTTGTATGAAATTATATTGATGGGAAGTGAACTTTGCTGAAGGCTATTACAGTACTACGATTTGTTAAATAGAAAAATCATAAGAAGCTGTTTTCTCAAGGGGACACTGAACGTCAGCAGCACACAATCTAATGCTTGAGTGCTTTCCAATGACCATTCATCCTCAACAATAAGGGCTTTTTGGCTACAGGCAGCTAATAGAAGATATACTGTAAAGGGTTAAGCCGGAAAGCATTATATGTGAGACTCGGCTGTCTTCTGAAACGGCTTTATAAGTTAGAAATGCGATTTTCAATGACGGCTCCCATCAGCACATCACCGCTGTCTCCAATGTTCCTTCTCATTCGACTTCCTCGCTCTCCTCGCCTGTCAGTCTTGCTTCATCTCTTAACAGAGTACCTCTTCACTATAATAAAGGTCTAGTTTGAAGGGTTATTCAGGAGGATTTAAACCTGCATTATGTAACCGTTCAGTCAGCAGGTGGCAATCATTCAGTCAGCAGGTGGCCAGGTTGTTGGCATACATTTGCATTCATTTACATAAATTTGGCTTCAATTCTCTCAAAATTATTTGGATTTGTTTCACTGATAGGAACAAGGTACTAAATAGGACAAGGAATAAAAATTCCCTAAATGGTCAATTGAGCAGCAAGTCATGCCATATTGCATCTGCCACCATGAAAATAATTCAATAACAACTACTTAACGTAAGGGCTTGTAGATATTTGTTACCATTACCATTTAAGACATTAATGAAACATTTTTAAAACACTCCCATCATTACTAAATGAATTGATACATTTTTACAGTCTGCATGAACGGGAAATTGCAACCAACTTTTTTTTCTATTGTGATATGTATCCAAGTGAAAAGACTTATTAAACAAGAAAAAAAAATGTAGGATATGTCTTGATTTTGTCAAATGGGATATTCATATGGGAATTGTTATATATAGCCTATATATTCAGAAGACCATGGCGCTCTTACACCACACATCATATTCTCACTAGGGCTGTCAAAAAAAATGTGAATTTCGAATATTCGTCGAATTAAAAAAAAAAAAATCCACATTCGAATGCAAAAACGTTGCATTCGAATTTTAGGTCTGCGTCAGCCGTCAGGGCAGCCTTATCAGTGGCGCACGAAATGCGATGACAATGTAAGTGTCATTACATTTTAATGCTTTTGTTAGCCTATCCAGTTGAACCCACTAGATGCGGCACTGCTACATTAATTTAATATATATTTCACATCATGTTTGGCCTTGAATTAAAATAAATGAATTAAAATAAATTTATAAAGAAAAGAAAGGACAGGAAACTCCCTTCACCCAGTCCAGGCCTCTCTGCAAGCAAACTCAAAATAACTGTAAACAGAGTGAATTAAGGCCACTGTATTGCATCATGCAGAACACAAACAGGCAGTATGTCTGAAGTGCGCAGGAGCAGGAAGCTGGCTGCATAGCCTACATACATCAATGTTGAAAGCAATTGTGTTTCTTAAAATTTTTTAATGAATAGAAAGTTCAAAAGAAGAATTTTTTTGGAAATAAAAATGTTTTTAGCACTATAAATGTATTTACTGACACTTTTGATCAATTTAATATGTCCTTGCTAAAGTTTTCATTTCTTTTAAAAAAAATCTTTCCTGTAGTGTACAAAATCATAGAGTGTTGCTACTGTACGCTTCAAAAATTAAATAAACCCAATGAGAAATGCAACAAGAAATGTATTTGTTTGATTTAAAGCAATTAAAGGTAAGTACTCTTTCACTGGCTCTTCTTTATTCCAGTAGTTTTGGATTTTATCCTGACATCTACTGGTGTGGATGTATGAAGTTTTTTTACTAACTGCTGCCACTTTACACCTCCTTTTGTTACTTTTCATCTAACACACATACTCATGCATATCATCATGTTTATGCTTTTTAAAACACTCGGAGTCACGTCTGAAAGTAAAAGTATTATTATTGCAATTTACATTTTTATTAGTAATAGTAGTAGTTCATACAACACAGCAAGAATAAAGCATTTTCTTCATCATGTGTACATAATTTCTCCAAAGTGTTGTTCATTTGTAAAACTGAACTGTCAAAGTGAAAATGGAAAATCAGTGTGAGATGTCTATGCGGTAAGCTACACTGCACATCAACAGGTGTGCTAAAATCCCATTTGCTATATCTATCTTCAAGCCCAATTATCCAGAAGCTCATAAATAGAGGGATGAATAGAGTGAGAGCACTGGAGTGAACAGATGCGAAAGATAAAACATGGACTAGTAGACCGGCTAATTTTGGAGATTTACTGTACTGTATCTTTCTCTTCCATCACGACACCCTCAAACACTGCCATGAAAGTTCAGTGATGAATTAAACCATAGACCACCACTGAAACAAATGTGAAAGAGATCTGTGTTCACACTGCCAATGAAACACGACAGCGGCACACATACAACACAATGTTCTACTATGAACGTACATTCATTGCTGCTACAAAGCCTTAGTTGCGTCAAAACAGTGCTTCCCTTTGAAACTCTGTCAGTTTTGCCTACGGCCTGAAAGCCACTATTAATGCTTCTTTTATAAGGGTCTGACTATAAACTGCACCATTCATGAGCAGAGCATATACCAAACCCTTATACTATCAAATTATGATGAATTTAGCGGAATATTCTGCAGCCATGCTCAAAAGACCAGAAAAGCTTCCCACCGCAGCCACTACTGCTCACAAAACTGATGACTGATTAGTTTCCTGCATGGAATCTGTGCTCACAGTTATTCTCTGAAAGCTTTGAAGATTTCCTCAGAACTTAAATGGCCATGATTTACAATATTCTACACAACCTCCAACCATATTGCAACTGCATTTTGCAGAAGCTTTCTTTAACCTATTTTTACAATATTTCAAATTTATTCCACAGAATCTGGAAGCAATTTTCCTTCATTATCAGCACAGATTCTGTGTGGGCTGCTGACTGGCTCTCCTCAAAGTCAATCCAATCTAATATCAATTGGGATTTGTTTGGATTGTGAAAACTGGCCATTACATACTATAATTGTGCCAGACTGATTGCAAGTTTGCTAAAACATCTATTGGTTAACATTATACAATAGTCTGTGTAAGTAAAGTGTAAGTAAGGCAAGTTGTTTCATAAAATATGTCATATTTTTCATTTGGATTAACATTCACCAATGGATCACTCACAATATGACCAGGAACGAACATCAGGAAAGTGCAATATCGTTTAAAAGTTAGGTTCAGAGTTTGAAAAATCTCTTATGTTCACAAAGGCCGAAAAACTGAAAAATTGTGTTATAAGATTTAAAATAGCGGTTTTCTACTATATATTTTAAATTTAAAATTAGTCTAATTTATTAAATTAAAATACATTTTCTCTCGCCATTGCTCCAGTCTTCAGTGTCACATGATCTTTCAATTCAGAAATCATTCTAATATACTGTTTTGGTACTCTAGAAACGTTTATTATTATTATCGTTATTACTATCACCATCATCATCAATGTTGAAAACATTTGTGAGGTTTAATAGAATACAGAAATTTCAAAAGAGCAGCATTCATATTAAATAGAAATATTTTATAACATTATAAAATGATTTAATGCACCTTTGGTGAATGAAATACCTCACATTTTTGAACAGGCCAATATAGGGTCAATAAAGGTTTTATTTCCTGATGACTTTAAAGGAAACATTTAAAGAACATCTTTAAACTAATTATCATACAAGAGTTGCAGGTATTTTACAGACATTTAAAACTGGCACATGTAGAATTACAAACACTATCAAAGATAAATTGAAATAAAAGAGCCAAGGCACTGTGAGGTCTGAAACTCAGTACAGCTTGAATTTAACACAACTGCTCAACTGTTCAACACAGAGGTAAAAATATATTTTATCAAGCAGTGGAATGTTATTGTTTGACTGCTGCTCGGTCTACTAATCTTGAAGAGTCAAATAACTGTGTTCACACTCCAAGCATGGATTAAAGAACTGCTTTAACTATTTCAATTGAAGTGGAATTACAACAAGTACATTCCACTGTGAAAAGAACAGAAAACACTTTTAAAGTACCTCTGAATCTCAGCAAAAACATAAGAGCACAATGTACTTCCTAAATGTAAAAGAAATGTAAAAGAATCTGCCTAATCTGCATCACCATTTAGAAACATATTAGAAAAAGTCCTTAAAAAGCTCCAGCTAAACAGATCTTTGGATACTCCAGTGTACAGTATTTTAATAGCATAAAGAGCTATCACTCCTAGAAATTATATCAGTATGTCCCTGAGCCCCGTAGTGCTTTGCTTATTGGTCTCTGTTTGCCTCACACAAGTGAGAAAGGTCTACTGGGTAGTATTAGAAGAAAGCACAATCATTCTCACCAGTAATGATAGCTGAGACAGCGCTAGCATAATGAGAACAACAACAGTTAAGACAGCATGACCATCTCTAACAGTGTAGAAGAGCAACCTTTCTAATTTAAGACGGTCATGTGCTGCAATGTGTTGCATAAACACACATTCAGTAACCTTACCTGCTTCCATTTTGTATAGTCTGCACAACAGAATAAAAGAGCCAGTTAAAGTACACACTTAGAAATGAAGCACAGTGTTAATTTAACAGTGTGAGACATGTAAGAGTTAATAGATTGAAAGTTTGAATCCAGTTAATTACACTTTATGATGATAAATCAAACAAATAGATAAAAATTCATATTTCCTCAAATTAAGGTCATTTAAGAATTTACAGACATGAAAATCATTGAATACACATTACAAAAAAAGTATAATTCAATTGATTTTTTTATATAATTATTATTAACTGAAAAGTTCAAATGAAAGAACTAAAATTAATCATTTTAAATGATTAAATGAATTTGGGCATTACAACATAATGTACAGTACGAAATATGTACATTGAAATAAAATGCTTTATTATACAAATATTTATTATATTTTACATTTATTTATAAAATTATTTATTATAACAATAAATGAAGTAATAAATAAATTAATACTTTATTATTTTAAAGATTATAGTGAGTGTTGGATGACAGCAAAAATAAATGTAAAAATGAAGAAAATAACCATGCACCATTGATTATTCAAAAAGGTCGAGATGGACACGGATTAAAAAAAAAAAGCGGATATATATTTGGAATATATTGTGCATCACTAGCCAAATGTGAGAACTAATCTTCCATTTCAAGAAAAGTTCATTCAATCTAAGCCATAACTTTGCAGTGCTGGATATTAGACTTTCATTTCAATGAGTTGAAATCATTTTCAGCAGCGATTGACAGCACAGATGCTGCTGACTGAGCTTAAGCAGTTTTGAACTCTAATATTCCTCTACACAGATGTCAGCTTGTCTGCGTCATGCCAAACAAAAGTAGGTTGTGTAGACAGAGCACAAGTCAAAACGATTCAAATCAAACCACTCAATTAATTCAATCCCAAACGGCGCCCTCTGTAACCTGATAAGGCCAAGCATGAGCTTCAGTGGCTTAGATGCTTAAGGCAGATACTTATTCACCTATTTAGAATTATTTAGCCACAAAATTTGTAACACATTGTTTTCTTCTTGCTTTAACCATATGGAACCTTGGCTAAAATCAAAGGGATTGTTTTCAGTCTTGAAACAATGCAGTCTCTAAAGAGCCTGGGCTGCCTAGGCATAGTAATCCAATCTGTGAGAAATCCAGGGGAGGACATCTGTTCATTTTGTGGCACAGCGGTGCCCTGCTGACATAACAGTGTTGGAGGAAATTAAACTAGAAGCTAAACTAGACCCACAATCTGAGGGCCCAATCAGTAAGAACACAGTATCCTTTTCTCAGAACAATCCACTTCTGTGACAGATACTTGACATAAAAATAAGCGTCCATATATTTTTATATAGATAGTATAAATGGTGACCACTTTTAGTGATGTATATGTCAGCATTCAATATTCTGTTCTGAAAGTGGTTTAAGAAAAACAACAGTTTAAACAAGTTACAAGCTTTCAAAATAAATGATCATATTTGTAGCTTTCAAGTTCATGGCCACCAAGATCAAGTATTGAACAGGGGTTGGTTTCCATGTAATCATGTACAGATGATAAAATTCTGGGCAATGTTGATAAGCTGATATGGTCAATATTAAAATTTTATAGGCCTACTATATCGTCTAAAAAACAAGAATAATACACAAATAAAATTATGTTTTAGGCATCACAACATTATAATGTGCACATATTAATTTTGAGACCAGTTAAAACTCATATATTACTTATATTTATATTAAAGAACTTAAATTGAGCGCTAAATGACGAAAAAGGTAGTCTAAAAGTAAGAATTTTCTTGCTTTATAAAAAATGTTCACCTTTTAATTATTGCTATTAGTAATTATGTGTGTGATTTCTAATTTCCAGTCCATTTTAAGCCAGCAATATAGTAATTCTTAAAACAGTTTTAGTTGGCCCAGCATTAGGGCTGTTCAATTAATCAAAATTAAGTTTCGATTTTGCTTTCAGCTTCCAACGATTATGAAAATTTAATAATTGAGATAAAATTATTATTGTTACCCATTCCACCCCTTTGTGCGGTTTTGCTCCTCCATAAAATCCCAAACTTCACTTGCAAATCCGTAAAATCATGTAACGTGACAGTCGCAAAATGGGACGTGCTTGATCAAAGAGAAAGGAAAAATTGAAATCGCATCATATGACCCCTTTAAAGCTGATTAGATTTATTAGTGTTTTTAAAAGGGCGAAACAAAACACTGCTTTCCGACACAGAAAAGAACACTGACAAGTAAAGTGAACTTTTATCTTGAGATGCATGCCTAAACGGTCAAATACACGCAGAAATGTGGCATTTGGTGATTATTAATGTAAACTCTCATCAGTTATATTTAAGTGAACGTAAACAGTTGAAAATGAAAATACGTATAACTGTTACTGGATCCATGCAGCTCTTAAAGCAACAACAGGTAATATTCCTTCCTTCGTATGTGTGCTTAATACTAATCAAACAACAAATAACAGAGAAAATTACTCATTGCTCTTGACTGAAGGACTTTTGTTGCTTTAATAAGAAACAGAGCATGTTTAATTCTTACAGTGAAGACTATGCTGTTTTATTTTCCATTTGATTATTCAATTTTTGTAGGCTATTAGCTGAATACTTTAGATATGCATTAAAAAAAATTAGCACCGTTTCATTTGTATCTTTTTTTCTATTATATTTGACCTTTGCTTTTTGTTTTTATGACTGTTTATTCATTTTTCAACAATTTTTTAGGATTTTTCTTAACTTATATAAGTTGTCCTGCATCCCCAATAAACAAGCTACAGGTAGTTCAAAATGCAGCGGCTAGAGTCCTTACCAGGTCAAGAAAATATGATCATATTACCCCAATTTTACAGTCTCTGCACTGGCTACCTATTAAGTTCCGTATCAGTTACAAAATATTATTACTTACCTACAAGGCCCTTAATGGGTTAGCTCCTGCGTACCTAACTAGTCTTCTACCACGCTACAATCCATCACGCTCCCTAAGGTCGCAAAACTCTGGACTTTTGGTAGTACGGATAGCAAAGTCCACTAAAGAAGGTAGAGCTTTTTCGCATTTGGCTCCCAAACTCTGGAATAGCCTTCCTGATAACGTTTGGGGTTCAGACACACTCTCTCTGTTTAAATCTAGATTAAAGACACATCTCTTTGGCCAAGCATTCAAATAATGCATCTCATAATCTTGTACTGCAGTTATATCTGATCAAATGCACATTACTATTCTTTAGCTTAGGTTAAACAAATCAATTTTGCTTGGTTGGCGCAGCAGCTACACTAATTATGTCTCTATTTGTTTCTCTGTTTCTTACTAGGATTTACATAAGCTTCAGTCTGGATCCAGAACACCTGAGAAGAGATGATGCCAACCCCTCAGAGGACCTCAGATGATGCCAACCATGAAACAACATACAGAACTACCAAATTTTGTTATAAGTTTGATTGCAACATATAATAATTGCTGTTAATAGTGTTCATCGTCTGTTTGATTACGTCTTTAATTTATTTTTCCGTACATTTCTGCCATATGTACATTAACTCACCACTGATAAGCTACTACTAAATATATTGTAGAAACTTAATTTTCTGTAAAGCTGCTTTGCAATACTTTGTATTGTCAAAAGCGCTATACAAATATAAACTTGAATTGAATTGAATTGAATATAATTACCCTAGTATTCTGCTGTGGTATTGAGAATTGTGAAATTTTGCTGGTATGTAAAATGTATAGCTATGTCAAAGCAACCTTATTTACAGAAAATGTATATTTGATACATACTGCTATCTTTAAATTAATCACTCGTATAAAGTTTTGGTCATATGACCCACTCATAATCGTGATTTCAATATTGACCAAAATAATCGTGATTATGATTTTTGCCATAATCGAGCAGCCCTACCCAGCATGTTGGGTCAAACATTTAACCCAACCCAGGGCTCCAGACTCATTCTTCCCACTGGTCGCTCTGGTCGAACAGGTTTTTGCAGTTTTGCAGAAATGTAGCCAAACTCACGTATTTCCAACAAGCCTGGTTGGATAATGCATACAAATAAAAAACATGAAAAAAGTAAATGCAAAGATATCAATAACAGAAATTGTGAATAGATTCCTGGAGGAATAAAGTATTGTGCCGACTACAATGATCATATCACATTCTAAAGTCTGTTGAGCACACCAAGATATCATATATGCACAATCTATGACTTAAGGGAACATATATTATTTAAGAATAAACAACTCAAGTGTAGGGCTGTCACGATAACTACTTTTTGTTGTGTGATATATTGCACCAAAATTAATTGCGATAAATTATATTATTGCCATTTTAAGACTTTACACCACTGATATAACACTAATATCCGATCCGGGGAAGTCGTGGCCTAATGGTTAGAGAGTCGGACTCGTAATCCAAAGGTTGCGGGTTCGAGTCTCGTACCGGCAGGGATTGTAGGTGGGGGGAGTGAATGTACAGCGCTCTCTCCACCTGCAATATCACGACTGAGGTGCCCTTGAGCAAGGCACCGAACCCCCAACTGCTCCCCGGGCGCCGCAGCATAAATGGCTGCCCACTGCTCCGGGTGTGTGTTCACGGTGTGTGTGTTCACTGCTGTGTGTGTGCACTAAGGATGGGTTAAATGCAGAGCACTAATTCCTAGTATGGGTAACCATACTTGGCCACAC
>NW_015542337.1:1068254-1068540 GCF_001515605.1 Sinocyclocheilus anshuiensis | reverse complement strand
TTATATAAAATAAAGAATATTTAGACATTGGAATCGGAATGTGAAAAAATATATCCTAAGTAAATAAAAATAATAAATAATAAATTAGGGATGCCATTTTTTTTTAGAACCAATCCAATCCAATACTGAAAATTCTGAGTATTGGTCAACAGATACCGATCCGATACAGCGCATTTTTTTAAATCAATGTAGAATTAATGTACTTTTGTGTGTTGACCTGATAGGGCTGCACGATAAATCGAAATGGAATCGAGATCGCGATTCGACAGAAGCTGCGATTGTCATG
>NW_015542337.1:1064009-1067843 GCF_001515605.1 Sinocyclocheilus anshuiensis | reverse complement strand
ATTATTGGGGAACAAATAAAAGTGAATAAGTGTAGGACTAAATCTGGTAAAATGTTATACATTGCTCTTTGTATTGTAGTAAAATACATTCATGAAAAACAAGTAAATATATTTATATATAAATACTATATGCTATAAATTTAAATTACATTTCTTTTAAATGCACAGCAGTAATGAGACAACAACATATTTACATTTAGTCATTTTGCAGACGCTTTTATCCAAAGCGACTTACAATTGGGGAATACATAAAGCGATTCTTCTTAAAAAGGCAAAGACACAGGAAGTGCTTGTAATACCAAGTTTTAGGCATCGTTCAAATAAGTACAAGCTAGAAAGGGAAGGAATAAATATATTTTGAATGAATAACGCAGCAACTGCGTGTCTCGTGGTCTAGACTAACAAAACATTAAAATGCAACAACGTCACTTACATCATCACTGCATCTCGCGCGCCACTAATGACGCTCCCTAATGCACACCTAACATTTAAATGTAAATGTTTATTTTAAATTTGACTAATATTCATTCTTTATTCACAATCTCCTCATCACAGGCAGACACAGCACTCATTTCAGCATGTGTTCGTGTTTGTGTGAGCTGTCTGCGTCACTCATAGCACCTACCTATATCGTGTCCTATATCGAACATTTTTCTATCGTTATCGAAGAAGGTGCACCGTTGATAAATATCGATACCGTTTTATCGCCCAGGCCTATACAAGTTTATAGTATATAGAATAGGAGTCCTATCTATCATATGTTGCTGCCTCCATTACTGTGCTATACATTAAATTATGAATAGCCTTTCTTGTTCTGTCCTATCATGCGCAAAAGTATTATAATACAGTCATTCCACCAGCCAGGAATGGTGAACGAGAATGTTCTGGAAAGTGATTTTAAGCCTCTCTGTGATGGTACCACGAGGCGTCGCTCACTAGCTCCATCGCTCCTATTCTATATAAATATACAAGTTTAGGGCTGGGCGATATAGCTAAATAATTTATCAGCGATATAATGTTTCATATCGTTCGGTATCGATAATTCATTTCAGCATGTGTTCGTGTTTGTGTGAGCTGTCTGCGTCACTCATAGCACCTACCTATATCGTGTCCTATATCGAACATTTTTCTATCGTTATCGAAGAAGGTGCACCGTTGATAAATATCGATACCGTTTTATCGCCCAGGCCTATACAAGTTTATAGTATATAGAATAGGAGTCCTATCTATCATATGTTGCTGCCTCCATTACTGTGCTATACATTAAATTATGAATAGCCTTTCTTGTTCTGTCCTATCATGTGCAAAAGTATTATAATACAGTATGAAAGGCTCAATCCAGAGCGGCACAAAGCGCATCCTGTGCGCAGAATGATGCGCTTGAAGCAACACAGAGTCACAGCGCGCAGCGCTCCACATAGAAACGTTTAAAGCAGAAAGAGAAGAGATATTGATGCGTAGTGTATTAAATCTGTTATGTAGTTTATTGAGCCTTTTCTTTTAACAGTTGTAAACGTCATTTACTGTGCGCTCTCGGAGAGAGTTTCATCGTCTTGACTGTCGTAACCGAACGCGATACGCAGCTTCAATGCTGTCCGCTCTGTGTGTGTGTGTGTGGGGAGACGCTTGCGCCCCGCCTCCACCACAAAGAGAAGACGAGATAACAGAGGCAGCGCGATCGAATAAAATGTTGGTGACATAAATTTTTTGTAAAAAATAATATAAATCATTATTTTTAATTATACCAAAAATTATCACGCTCAATTCCATATATCGTGCGATAAGTCGAAATATTGACTATCGCAACAGGCCTACTCAAGTGTCCATCCCAAACAGAGTGTTATCTTTAGAAACTCTAAAATAACAACAACAAAAAAAAGCTACAATACTTATCCAGGCACTACTATTAACATCATCAATAATAGCCTAAATAATTTTTTCACTGCAGCATCTTCTACCAAACTGTCCATCATCATGGAATCACGGGATACAGCAACTGAAGAAATATGGTGCCGTCACAGTTTCACACAACAGTGCTTGATAAATCAACCCAGTGATAGAATAAGACAGGACAGAAAGCAGGTCACCATCTGCTTGTCTTACCCAGAGTGCTGCACTCTTGTGAAATGGCAGCAGAACAGTTTGCCTCATTGCAGTGATATTAAATCATCATCACCACTATCGACATGATTAGAAAAACAAAATGATCATATTGAGGAGAACCTCTCAGCCTCAATGAATGAAAGCAGATAAAAGCCGCAAGTAGCCTATGGATAATGACAGTCTTTTTACAGGTCACTTCACAGCATTGCCACCCAGAAATGTCATCTATTACGGAGATATTTCTTGAAACTCGCTGTAATCAATCTTTGCACCCAAGAAGGTGGTGTTTTCTTCCATATTTCCACCCCACAGACGGGCATAACTACACATGGTTTCATGAGACATCTGAAATGGACCGAAGGGTCCTGTGTACATATGATCCGGATTTCGATTTAGATTACCATGCCCTTTCAAGCCCCTATTTCAAAGAAAGCAAGTGGTCAATATCTGCACTTTATATAAAATGCATAGCCCCTGCATCCTTATGTTACCATGGTAACAGAATCTGGAATAACGGGACACAGTTTCCTCCTCCTTTGCGTAATAAATTCCCACACCGAAGATCAGGAAAACACATGCAACTAACCGCTGCTTTATGCTTTCATTATCAAAAACGGCAGCAGCACAAAAAGTGCTATGGACTTTGGATCATTGCAGTGTGGTTTTTCTCGTAAAACTTTAGCTAGGCATGCCTGAGAATCACTATTCACACCAGCTGCTTGAGGAATCACCTCAGACAGGGCGACCACGATGGTTCTTTGAGTTGAGCTGTAATGTGACAAACCACACAAAAACAAATGGTGAAAAAAGGACTGTGGGCACTATTTCAATGGTGTGAACATGACAAGAAACGAGGAAACAGCCAGACATTACCAAAACATTTCCTTGTTGCACCTGTCCTTGTTTCATTAAGACTGCAAGCAGTAATTATTTGAATTTAAGCAGCGCAAGTAACACGTCAGAGAGGGCGCAGAGATTTCCAAGAATTCCTTTACAATGCCAAGAACATGATTACAGCAAGACTACTGATAGTAAATACTTGAAACCACAACAAAGCTCAAATGCTGGTAGTTTGAGAGGTGGAAAAGTTTCATTGTCTTTGTTGTCACATACATGCGTGTCTTTTCCAAAAGCTTCTTGCGTTGAAATAAGTATGAAAAGGCCTTTAATATTATAATTTAAAATTCAGCGAATGCTTCACTTGAAATCTCTGTCGGTGCAAAGACCATGGTATTAAAAAAAATTATGTGAGTATACATTGCAGTGCTGCAGACTTACAAACGCCATATTTACTGATTTAACGTTTAAAAAAATGTCTAGACTATTCACATGATATCATTATGAATCTCTGTACTGTTGCCCAGTAATCATCAACAGATTAAAGTCAGAGCATTACAGTATACACATGCTGCTAAAAATCATTTCCAGTACAATTATAAAGATGGACTTACAGAAGGGTAGAAGTCTAAATTAAACATTTCAACAACTGTGCCATTCCACAAAAATGGTGTCTTTTGTGTCAATGTGTGCTGTTATAGCCATTTTTCTTCACATATCAACAACAATCAAGTAACTTTACCTTAAGAGCTTTTCCTTTTCGGCTTTTTTACCAGATCTGTTTTCAACTACTCCTTGCTTTATTAGCAATAATGCACATTTTAATCTGAAAAAAAAAATTCTTGGTAATCAGGGGCGTAGCCATCATTTCAGAAATGAGGGGGACAGAAATGT
>NW_015542337.1:1055760-1063990 GCF_001515605.1 Sinocyclocheilus anshuiensis | reverse complement strand
TTTTCTCTAATTTCTAGCTTTTAATTGGCTTAGAAATCAGATAACTGCTGGACAATAACCAATAATAATGATTTTTTTATATACTACAAACACTTTTTTATCACATAAGGCAGAATAGTTTCTATACTGTAATAAATGCTATGTCAGTTAGCACTGCATTGTTCATATACTTTATTTATTACCTGGAGATGACTTGACAAACACAAATAAACCATATATTGTGTATTGTCGCAATCGTACCTTTAATGTCTTCATGTTTCCAAACGTTTCTGTTTTTCTGTGAAAACAACTGTTTTCATACAGCGATAGCTGGACGCTTTTGTCCATTTCCTCGTACGACTTTCTGCGCGAGAGCGCCCTCCGGCTTCGAGTATGAATGAAACATTTATGAATGAAACGTGTTTAGCGCTCCGCGATGTTCATCTCGTCTTAATCTGGGTCCGAATAAAACATCAGATCATGCACAGACTATACTATCTCTTTGAATTTAAATCTATATTTATTCACACCGGCTCTTGAAAACCTCTATGCGAACACACTTGCCCGAAAAAGTGCGGGGGACGAATTTACGTTATATTAAAAGTGGGGGGGACACGTCCCCCGCGTAATCTACGCCCCTGTTGGTAATATTATTTCTATTATATAATTTATAGCTATAATAATGTTATTTAGTATTTTTAAACACTGATAAAAAAGTCCCTTATTAAATGAAACTTCAAAAAGGATTTTAACTTGAATTGTCAACCCTGTTATCATGATTATTATTAAAAACGGATTATTTTAGGCACATCTGGTCTACACTATATCCCAACACAGTTTTCCCCCATTTAGTTTGACATGGTCGCTATTTCCTAAAATCTTCAACTTTTACTTTAAAGTCAGCTTTTCCGAATGAAAAGGATACATATTTCGCGGAAAGACCGACCAGAAAGAGAAAAAACAGTAGTAAAAGCTGTGCGCATTTACAAACTGCAATGTAAGGGACTCTCTCTCACCAACCAACCTCCTCCAGAGCCGCGCGAAATGCACCGGTTGGTAAGAATGACAATTATTTAATAACGTTAAAATGTGATTCAAGCCTCTCAGTAAGTGGGGAAATCTTACGTTTTAACGGATGTGCTTCTTAAACAAACGTTCATAACTGTCAAACCAGTGTGCGTTTTGTGGAACAGTAAGTTGTCGCGCTTACCCTCAATACTCAAGCTGTTTGTGTGCTACATATTACTTTGTAAAACACATGTTGAGCAGCATCAAGCGTGGTCTGTTCAAGAGTGAATTAAAATAAACTTCCTAAAGCAGAAAAGCGCACTCTTTACCATTCCTGCGACACCGCGTCCGATTCACTGTTAGAAGTCAAGTGAGAGTAGCCAGTAGGTTACTCCCGTGTATAACTATGTGAGGTTGATAGGTGTAGCGACCACACAAAGATATTGAATCTCTAATAAATTAATATTTTTCTCACCAGTGTGGTTGAAAGAAGCTTCTGAAGGTTTTCTGCTGCGCTATTTTCGATATGCCGTCCGATTATTCTCTTGATAAATTTACATTGCAGTGCTCTTTTGGGTTTGCAAACAACCAAGACTCCGACGGATCTATACATTTACCGTAATGTCACACATACACAATATCAGCGCAGCTCTGTCTACCGTAATAGACACAGCGCGCTCGTGTACACGTGACAGACAGATTGCTCAGAGAAATACGAATGAATGGAGCCTCTGCTGCTATAAGACAGTGGCTAAGCATAATACTAGCATTCTATTAATATTTCTGAAATATCTCTATATCTTTACAGTCTGAGAAGTGGTTTTGTGACGATTTTCATAGCTGAATGAAGATTTTTAAAATAGTGTTGACTTTCAAACAAGGATGATTGAGGGGAAACAAATATTGAAGGATTAAATCCTTTAAAACACATTGGTCGACCAGCGATCACAATATTTTGAGGGGAAAGTGTCCCTTTTGATGTCTACAGTGGTTGTAGCACTGCTTCCAAATGCATTTCAGACACCTTCATAAATGTGAGTGTTGATATTAAGATATTATGGTGCAGAAGTGTCATACGTTTAGGCAACAAATAGCTTGCCTGCTGCTATTAGAGAGGCAATCGTGCAACCAAATTGTTTCTTCAAAGATGGTAAAGAGGTGAATGTGGTTAATCTGTACATATTGATCTGAAGATAACTGATGGTTTCAAGTGAGGAGTAGGTGCCATAATGATCTGTTCATCTAAATAACCTTGTGTCTAAAATACCTCAGTCTGATAGCTTACTTGCTATTTGCGATTAAACAAAATGCACATAAGAATTGTTTCAGCTGTGACGCCGTAGTAAGAAAATCTTCCACGGGAGAGTAAAAGCATGCATTGGCTGTATAGTTTGGACATGAAAGCAGCCCACATAGTATTCTGAAGTAATCTCATGAGACACCAACCCACACACTCTTTAAACAGAAATGTCTTGCCAACATAATGTTTAATATTTAAACGTCAGTATACAGTAGCAAAAAGGGTACTCACACTCAGCTTTCAATGTCCTTGTTTTCCCAGTGAGGCATGAACTTGAATAATATTATATAAGCATGCCTCTATCATTGTGAGTTCTACTGATCAGCGTTTGTGAGTTTTTTACCCAAGAGTTCTTGTAAAAATGTACTGTTTGCTAGCAAGAGCATGTTGGGAAAAGATTATGATATGAAAATAGATATAGTTTACTTAACGGTAAAACACTTTTCCTCCAACTGAGACATTCCTAGAAACAGTTTGACCCTATTTAACTTTTGAATCTATTTAAGGGAAGGAATGAAATGTCCCACAGCTCAGTATTGAAAAAATGTGATCAAAATGCCAAAATCTGTCCTGTGTCTGTCCTGTTTGTAATAAGTGGTAATACATGTTACCCAGTCTCTCTTGGTTTTGATTTCATGTCATAACTAAGGTTTCCAGTCTGTGTTGACTCATTCATTACTCAGGGCAATTAAAATGATTATGAGGATCATAAGACTTTAATGAGAACAGTAATTTGCACATTCAGTTCAGTGTGCTTCTTCCCACAAGAGCTGGATTACTGAATAGTGCAGTGTTGAGGGCCATTACATTTAAATGCCTATTGGTTTGTATTGTGAAACAAATTGCAGAGACAATTATGAAGTAATTAATTAGACACCTAAAGGAAGAACATTTTATCAATCTGAGCTGCGAATTTCATCTCAGGATGAATTTTTGCAGCATTGAGACTAATCAAAGTATTCAGTTTTCAGCCTGCTACTCGAAACAATAGCTTCTTTTTGCAAAGTACAGTTTAATTTATTTTGGATTTTGATTGACACATTGGATTTTGCATCAAGATAAATCACGACATTAGTCTGCTATACTGGAAACCAGACCTTATTTTCATGAAGTACAGTTGAGTTTCTATGACTGTCCTTAAAATAGGCCTATAAAAGCTGTGCGAATGCAGCATTCATATACTAATTAGATATGATTCATCAGACCTCTAATAACAATTTCAAGGCTTTTCACTTCATGTAATTCAACTTTGGGTACACAGTAGTTAATCAGATTGTCAAGATGTCTGTCAGCGGAAAAAAAAAGAATCACACATTTTACAGACAGCATATAATTCCAAGATAATTCCACATAATTTTTTGCAATAGTCTTGGAAAAAAGACCTTTGTAAGAAATTATATCAATAGTTTCCTTTGATGAAAACTGCTCCAGCTAGCTCTGAAAAAAAAACTGAAAAAGAGGACAAGTGTTAAATGTGTTGATACTGCAGTTGTTAAAAAGGCACATTACAAATCTGAGTGAAAATAAACAATATTCATTACTCATGCAAAATATTTGCATTTCTCTAAGGATAGAGGCATTTATAAATGTCAGACGCAAGCTTTTGAGAATAAGAGGATGTGAATATCAATGCATTCTCACAGCCCTTCATCACATCTGTGCTGTGTAGCTGCTCCAATGTTGTTTTTTCAAGAGCACTGCATTGCAGCGATGAAATCCTGACTGTTTTATTCTAGCATGCACTGCAACATTCATTCACAATGTTATATCAAACATAGTTATAATTATTCTGTGTGTACATGGAGTGTACAGAGAGTTGAGTCTTACATTTTTCTGCACACAGAAAAGCAGCTGAATTTTAACTTGTGCATGAACAAGAGCTTGGGAACGAAAGGAAAACATAATGATTCAACAGGACTAACAAGACTGCAGAAAGCAAATGTTTAATTCTACCACCTACACACATCTGTATGGATTACCCATAGATCTGAGCTCAGAGATGCCAGTTAGATCTATCAGAACATGTCGAGAAGGAGCTTTGTTCATTTTGTTGCTCTGCTTTTAAGGATAGCATTGATCTGAGATCAGTCATTAGAGAGGAGGGTGTTCCTTTACATTGACTAAACCTGAAAGGGGCAGCGAGATCCCTATAAAGCCTCATGGCTTACAAACTTAGTCAACCCAGTCCAAAACTGAACAAACATTTCAGACATCATGATCAAATCAATGACACTGGCTGTTATTGTGCACTATGCTGACCTCGTTTTAAACCCCTTTCAGTTCTCCACTCATCTGGAACTGACTGACTTACAGTAATTCAATATTATACTGGCCTGAGATGAGCTAATGTTAGCTTTGGGTTTGGTAATAACATTACAGACATGATAAACATTACAAGAACACACTGGGAAAAAATTGTGTACTTTAAAACAATTTTCACTCAGGAATTGCTAGTAAAATTCACAAATAATTACACAGAAACAAGTAAAACACTGAATTACATGAAAAACTTTTAAGTAGACAGACTGAAATAGTATTTTCTTGTAACTCCAAAAAGCTTTGTTTTATTTACAATTTTTTTTTTTACAGTATACATCCTGAGAGCCAAATGAATAATAGTCTTATCAGGCTTTTAAATGCACCTGATACTGATTTTTAAAGGGGTCATTCACCCAATAATGAAAATTTTGTTTGTGATATCATTAGACCCCAATGACTTTCATTGTATGGATAAAAAACATAAAAAAAATATCTTCTTTTATGAAAGTGAGTAAATTAGTAAATTGATAAATGCAATTTCCTGTTTTGTGTTTTGCCATATTTGATTTTGATTTGTGTATTGAAAATGTAGACAGCCACTTTCAAGTTGTGCGAAACTAAGCCAGTTATAAACTTGCCTTTCATGCACACAAACTCTGCTCTTTACAAAATGGCTGAGTGAAGCCGCTAATGAATTCTTTCTGTCTTCCAGTCAAAAGAAAAAAACCTGGTTTGTTATCATAAATTATGACAGCATTATGACAGCACCAGGGCTTTAAAGAAAGTTTGTACAGCCTTCAATGTGACAGAAATCATGTTTAAATGCTGAAAGAACTTCAAATAGACTTTGAATAGCATTAGTAGCTTTTCAGGTTCACAAGTGAAAATGAAAAGCTCTGAAGCTTATAAATGACTACATAACTCAAGATCAAATGGTACAATAAAAAGCACTAAAGCATTGTGTGGCAATAAATCAACTTTTGATAAGTCATGAGAGTGCAGCTACTCTCGGCTCCTTGATACAGTATGTTAATGTTTAGACAACGTTTGGATTATAACTCCATGGACTCTTAGGAGTTAAAACCTAAAACCCTTAAGGAATTGTACCTTTAGAAGCAACAACAGCTTGTCACTGGGCCAGTGCCCATCTTATATACAGTAAGGGCACATATTTCTACTCAAATAGTATTTAAAGGGGTCCTATTATGCTCTTTTTCAATGTCTTGAATTTGTTTTGGGGGTGTACTAGAACATGCTCTCATGCTTGGTGGTTCAAAAAAAAGCATTATTTTGTACATAATTTACATTATTACAATACCTTTCTCCCCATCCTGGCACAAAAGGCTCGATTAGTTCCGGGTTTGATGAAAGCCCGCCTTCCGAAAAACGAAATGTGATGTGATTGGTTAGCTGTCCCAGTGAGTTGTGATTGGCGAACAGCTTAGACGGTGTTTCAGTACTGCCCCGCCCCTTGCCAAAGCAAAGTTACGTCTGCTCCGGTTTAGTTAAGGATGGTGTCAGTATTGCCATATCAATTTGAGGCAGATTCAGACCCAGAGAATATTGAACAAGAGGATCGCGCAGAACCTTTGCATGCATGGATATTGCAAGACAGGAGGCGCTGTTGGAGTGGTAGACATCAAGGTTTCCCTGGTAATGGCTGTACACAAAGCAGCGCTCTGCTCAAAAAAACACTGCTTTATCAGACATTACATGCAAATTTAAATGAAAATGACATCCAATTTTCTGAAGACAGTCGGTTTCCTTCAGAAATACAGTGATATAAAAACACCGTTTGAAGATCTATTTTATGCCCAAACATACACACTACACACTGACTAAAATTCAAAAAGTGAAAAAGCATAATAGGACCCCTTTAAGTTCATGCCTCACTGGGAAAACGAGGACATTGAAAGCTAAGTGTTTTTTCCTCCTTTTGCTATATATTGACTTTTAAATATTAAACACTATGTTGGCAAGACATTTCTGTTTAAAGAGTGTGTGGGTTGTTGTCTCATGAGATTACTTCAGAATTCTACGTAGACTGCTTTCATGTCCAAACTATACACCCCATGCTTTATTCTCCCTTGGAAGATTTTCATACCACGGAGTCAACAGCATAAATATTCAGGGGTAGATAAGGTACAAAGTTGTTCTTTAAGGGTTCTGCCTCAGTGACAAGCTGTTATACTCCAAAGGTACAATTTTTGCACATTTTATCTGATAGTGTACCAGGTTACATACAAG
The DNA here is from genome assembly GCF_001515605.1 of Sinocyclocheilus anshuiensis. Classification (NCBI taxonomy): domain Eukaryota; kingdom Metazoa; phylum Chordata; class Actinopteri; order Cypriniformes; family Cyprinidae; genus Sinocyclocheilus; species Sinocyclocheilus anshuiensis. The sequence goes on along the minus strand of NW_015542337.1, from coordinate 1,057,197 downwards.
TACCATGACATATTGGCATTTAAATTCCTTTAAGTGTTGTAGGTTTAGGTTTTATTTAGGTCAAGCTTGCCAGACAATTTTTATTTACAGTTTGCAAATGCACTGAAGACTTAAGTCAAGGATAAAACTCATTGGTATATTGAGGTTTTAAACATTCATCTATTTGAATGACTAACTGCAGCTATAATGAGGTTGTATTTGAGCATATGTGGTCTCTTTTCACTAAACTTACACACAATTTCTTTTATAATATTGCGGAAATAATTCATTAAACAATTGTGAAGATGCTATTTTTAACACAAAATTCTGCATCTTATTTGCTAGCAGCACCATTTAACTAATTGCACTGAAATTGTGCAGAACTGTATTTAAATTAAGTCACTGTCAATCTTTTCAGCACAAACACAGCTAATTTATTATGTAAAATGATTTATATTAATGTTGTGTATTGCCAGCCATGGGAAAGATAACAATTTCAATTTAAAATTTCAGTGGAAGTAGAGAGATCTCTCTTTTTTCGTATTGTGATGAGTAAAACAAAAAACCTGAGTTAAAAAAATAAAAATAGGGTTCTACCCACTGTTTGTTGATCGGATAGAGACAAATCTGAATATGAGGTTGTAGTCAATTTTAAGTAAGAGGTGGACTTTAAGCAGTTCACAATAAAAAATGAAGACTTTAAAAACTTTTGTGCATTTTTTATTGATTATTGCAGCAGTAATTAATCAAATAATGAGCACATGATGGAGAAGAATGTTAAAGGGGTTATATGACGTTATTAAAAAGAACATTATGTTGTGTATTTGGTGTAATGCAATGTGTTTATGCGGTTTAAGGTTAAAAAAACACATTATTTTCCACATACTGTACATTATTGTTCTCCTCTATGCCCCGCCTTTCTGAAACGCTTCGATTTTTACAAAGCTTATCGTTCTGAAAAGCAAGGTGTACGCTGATTGGCCAGCTATCCGGTGCATTGTGATTGGCTGAATACCTCAAGCGTATGACTGAAATATTACGCCCCTTAACATACTGTGATGCCCTGTCCTGGTGCAACGAGACAAAACCAATAAAACCCATTACAAAAGAGGCATTTGTTGCATCCAGTGGGGACATAATTACTGATTATAATGACTTATACTGTCTTTTTACGTGTTATGTTGCATCGCGCTGAGTAGACACGCCCCTTACTGCTGATTGGCTACAAGTTTGTTTTGCTATTTGGCCCGAATCAGTTTTTTAAAGCGTTTTTGGAAAATCGCTTACCCCACCTTTAACCACTGATTTCTAGTTGTGTCCTCTTTTGGAAGGCCAAACAAAGTAGTTTCGCTTTCACAACGAAACACAGCGTCTTCACGACATGGCGGCGGCACCAACAATACTACAGCGAGAATAAAAGTTACGCCTTCTTTGCGTGAACATTTGGGCGGCGTTATG
>NW_015542337.1:1052141-1055600 GCF_001515605.1 Sinocyclocheilus anshuiensis | reverse complement strand
TGTTACGCCCCTCACATACTGTTGATGCCGTGTCCCGGCCGGAGCGACGAGACAAAAACACTAAAACCCATTACAAACGAGGCATTTGTTGCATCCAGTGGGGACATAATTACTGATTGTAATGACTTATACTGTGTTTTTACGCTTTGCTTTGCGTATTGCGCCGCGTAAACATAAAACCATGTCTGCATTTGTGATCGGAGAAATGCCAAACAATAAGTGCTACTCTACACTGCTCAAACTCGCGTTTGAATCATCAGTGGCAAATTCTTTAAATATAAAAAAATGTACTTACAGGCTGTGAGTCAGAAGCGCCAGACTGTCCTTGCAAAGTTGGAACTGCCCCACTTTATAGAACAGTCTTTTTGCACAGACACTTTGTAGGCTACTCTGCAGGTTCAGGAAACAGTCCTCCATAAAATTTGCTGCACACATCTGAATATTTGGGTTGAACTGTTCTGGAACAGTGTTGTAAATACAACTTAAAGGTGGGGTAAGCGATTTCTGGTAGCCAATGTTGAAATCAATGTTGAACATTTGAAATCACCAAAACAAACCCGCCCCTACCCCAAAAGGGTCTCGCCCCTATTTTGATAGCTCTGCCCCACACATACGTACGCAACCCAGGCAACGAAACTGTTTAGGGGAAGGAAGCGAAGATGAAACCATAGCAGATAGCCGGGAGGGTGAGAGTGAGCATAGGTTACATCGAAAGATGACATGTGGAGGGGTATGTATTGTGTCAGGAATAGGGATATCAATTTTCGATTATTTGCATGATTGATCGTCGTTTAAATTAACGATCAATTAATCGATTAATCATTAACCTTAATACTGCAAAATGCACCTATTGCAGTGGCACATAGTCACCGGCATGACAGGATGTGCAAATGCCACTCAAAATGCAGGCTTCCTAACCCGAATTAAAGGTGGGGTAAGCGATTTCTGGTAGCCAATGTTGAAATTTGAAATCACCAAAACAAATACACCCCTACCCCAAAAAGGTCTCACCCCTATTTTGATAGCTCCGCCCCACACATACGTATGCAACCCAGGCAACAATTAGTTCTGTGAAACAAAGCAAAACCAATGTTACACCGTGTCTACACCGGACGCAAGTGGCGCGGCGCGACAAAATAATATGGAACTCATTATAATCAGTGATGCTGTCTACACCACATAGATATATATACATATCTATGGTCTACACTGGATTCGCTTTCACAACGAAACACACAGCGCCTTCACGACATGGCGGCGGCAGCAACAATACTACAGCGAGAATAAAAGTTACGCCTTCTTTCTTTGCGTGAACATTTGGGCGGTGTTATGCAAATCTTCCCACATCGTGACGTAGACATGGGGGCGTGTTAGAACGAGCCGTTTTATGAGGGCGTGGACAAGTCTTAACTTTTATAAAGAATATCTCTTTGGGTTTGAGACTTTAGTCTTTGCAACTTTAGGGATCTTATATATGCACGAACAGCTTGTAACACTCCAAAGAGAAAGGAAAATTTGAAATGGCATCATATGACCCCTTTAAAACTGGGCAAATGTCCCATATTTGGGCATATTTTGGCAATTTTGAAACTAAAAGCAGTAAAAACTTGTTGAAAATAAAATAATGTTTGTGTGATTTAGCAGTGAGGTTAAAAGGTTTGAAGACATGTGACACTCTCTCCATGCTGTCACTTTAGATGCAAAGTCTCACGTTAGCCTGAGCGTTAAAATGCCCTGGTGTTCCCGCTCTGTCAAGACCGTCCTTACATCTTAATACCCAGGTCACGAATCCATTCAGTCCAAGAAATGTCAGGTTTTTACTGTAAGCCTTTAACACCTGACATTTTTATTGCAGGTAAAAAAAGATTCCTTTTAGGCCAGCGTTGAAAAAATCTCTGAAAGGAAACTCAAAAAGGCCAAGAGTGTCAGCGCACAGTGGGGGAAATGTGCATACTGAATGTCATTGTCTGCCAGAATCATCTTGTCCATCAAGTTCTCACACATCTGATGGAACTCGAGCATCAATATATTCATTGCTGCAGGAATCACTGTCACTTATTACATAGTCGTGATGGTGTTTGTTTGACTTTTACAACTTACTTTTGCTCAAAGATCAATTTATCCATGGTTCTGCATTTAGATTGGTGAGTGTGTGTACACGTTTATGCTTGAAACTTCTCAACGTTTTCCAATAAAGTACAGTAGGATGAAACCAATGAAATTTTAAGAGCTTTTTACACTGCACTTAAAGGGATAGTTCACCCAAAAATGAAAATGATGTCATCATTTACTCACCCTCATGTCGTTCCAAACCTGTATGAGTTTCTTTCTTATGTTGAACAAAGAGTTTGGTTCCAAAACGCGATAAATGCCATTTAAAAAAAAAAAGTTTGTTTATACTGCCAAAATCAGTATTGTATCTGGTCAGTATTGAAAAGTCCATTTTTAATTTTACGCAAAATGCGATATCCGCCGAGTTATTCTGTCATGTTTTCTCCCTTTCTTTTCAAACCGCGACAAACACCAGTCTCCCTTCTCTGCAGAATGCGATATTATCTGCTCAACCAATCACAACGCACCATTCCACACACTCTAGACAGTATTGGCGGCGCTTTGAATACACCCGGCATCCTAGTTTTCCTCATCTACTGTGTACTTTGTGATCAACAAACAAACTTAGGGCTGCACGATAAATCGCATGTGATTGTCATGCACATCTCGGCAGTAAAGCCGGTTCTGTGAATAGTAAATCTCCATCACGTGCTTTCAGATGGATACACAGAGCCGTAGATCACTGACAAGATATGCAATATCGCGTTCATAATCGCAAATGAGTCGCATTCGATTATGAACGCGATATTGCGCAGCTTGTCAGTGTACGTGTTTTTATTAATGCCATTCATGTTTTTGTTAATACAGCGTATAGCACTAGTCAACTAAATTAATGTAACATGGCAAAGATTAATGCACTTTTGGAAGTTGAATGTAAGGGAAATGTCATTTTGGAATTTCTGTGGTCTAATGTTATATTGTTGTTCATGTTCTTGTTCATGATGAAATTTTATTTTATTGTTGTAATTAATTTATAGCATTAACAAGATGCACTAGTCAAACAAATGAATGTAACATGGCAAAGATGAATGCACTTTTGGAAGTTGAATGTTAGGGAAATATCAATTTGGAATTTCTGTGGTCTAATGTGATGTTGTTCATGTTCTTGTTCATAATGAAATTTTATTTTATTGCTGTAATTAATTTATAGCATTAACAAGATGACCCGTTGAATTCATTTTGGGAGCGATGACTGATTGAATGTATTTTTAGTCCAGTGCCTCTATACAAGATTAGTATTGACCAAGTTCAGAGGCTGTCATATGTGGATCAACTTTCTATGTTGTGTATTTTCAACAGTTTCAATATGAAAAATTACTTTTATATTGATTCAATGGATTTATTGCA
>NW_015542337.1:1031422-1050507 GCF_001515605.1 Sinocyclocheilus anshuiensis | reverse complement strand
ATTAGTAGTAAATCTCCATCACGTGCTTTCAGATGGATACACAGAGCCGTAGATCACTGACAAGATATGCAATATCGCGTTCATAATCGCAAATGAGTCGCATTCGATTATGAACGCGATATTGCGCAGCTTGTCAGTGTACGTGTTTTTATTAATGCCATTCTATAGCACTTGTCAACTAAATGAATGTAACATGGCAAAGATGAATGCACTTTTGGAAGTTGAATGTAAGGGAAATGTCATTTTGGAATTTCTGTGGTCTAATGTGATGTTGTTCATGATGAAATTTTCGTTTATTGTTGTAATTAATTTATAGCATTAACAAGATGACCCGTTGAATTCATTTTGGGAGCGATGACTGATTTTTAGTCTGAATGTATTTTTAGTCCAGTGCCTGCATATAAGATTAGTATTGACCAAGTTCAGAGGCTGTCATATGTGGATTAACCATGTTGTGTATTTTCAACAGTTTCAATATGAAAAATAACTTTTATATTGATTCAATGGATTTATTGCATTTTGAAAAAAAAAAATGTGTCATGGATTTATTGCATTTTGGGAAAAAAAATAATTCAATTTTATAATAAATCTTTGAAAATCAAAATCTGGATTTGAATTTTTAATGTTATTATAACCTAAAGATGCTATGTGAAAGTTTGAAACAGAAAATAGTGGTTTTCATCTTGCCACTTTCTTGGTAAAGAAAAACACATTTTTACTCAAATTAATCAAAATGGATTTATAGCGTTTTGGAACCAAACTCTTCATATTTTGAAGAATGCTGGTAATCAAACAGTTGGTGGTCCCCATTGACTTCCATAGTATATCTTTCCTTACAATGGAAGTCAATGAGGACCTACAGGATTCTACATGATAGAATTTTCATTTTTGGGTGAACTAACCTTTAACCCGGCTTATCATCATTCTGAATGCTGAAGCTGTGGCGCAATGTTTTGCAGTGTTACTTTGCTTTTGCAGTGTTAAATATAGAAGTTGTTTCCACCATAGGATAAAAAATTTAAAAGGTCATTGCGACTTTTTATCTCACAATTTGAATTTTTCCTTTAAATTCTAAGTTAATATCTCACAATTCAGAATTTTTTCTGAATTGTGAGATATAAAGTCACAAATTTCAATGCTATCTCACAAACAATTTATACGTATTTTATGAGGTGGCTAATTTGTACGAATTCATACGACCTCACTCGCATGATTTTGTACGATTTGTGTGAGGGGTAGGTATTGGGGTTGTCCTTCATACAAATTCCTACAAATTTGCCAGTTCGTAAAATACGTACAGTTTTTCACAAATCGTACGAATTCGTACAAATAAGCCATCTCATCAGAAATGTATGAATTGCCGTGAGATTGGTTAAAATTTTTGAAATATAAACAATTGCAAGGGGAAAAAATGTCAGAATTGTGATTAAAAGTTACAAAAGAGTTGTGAGATGTGAGCTCAATGGTGTCTGAAAATAAGTCAGACTTGCGAAATATAAACTCAAAACTGAGATATATATATAATCTCAGAATGCAGGAAAGAAAGTCTGAGTTCATGATTAAGATCCTTTTGCCTGGGGTTTAAAATTACCCAGGATGAGTGAAAGAACTAAAGTGAAATATGAAGATTCAACCCCCAAAAAGGGGTTGTTGGTCTTCATGACTGAACCCTCCTCTGGTTTAATTGTTCTCATAAATTACGACTGGGATAAAAGCTCCAATTAGAGGGCAATTAAATCAGTAGGTAGTGTGATCTGTGGTGACAAATTGCATTTAGCCCTTGTGCTTCGGTCTAGCAGGTGGCTTCGGCAAGCAGAGTTGTCAACTCTAATGAGAAACGCTGGATAGATTGGAGGTTTTATAAATCATCGACCGTGACGATGCTGCACACAACAGCAGGGGCGCAGGGCTTGCTAGCCGTAGCCCCAGGCTCTCTTTCAATACATAAAGCACTGAGACATGTGGGAGGAAGAAGGAACAGGAGTGGGAGTATTAACTTTAGACAGCAGGGAAAATGAGGACAGCTCTGAAGAGAAGAAGGACAGGAGGAGGGAAAGAGCGAGAGCGAAATTGTAGCTTTCAGGCTGAAACGTAAAGTTAATGTTTTGTTCTGCTAAATGAGGCTGAAATTAAAGCAGCATCTGATGCCAGTTAGAGTGAATTAAAGTATGAATGAGAGAGATCTGTGCAGAGAAAAACAGTCTGGCATGCAACACAACAGCTTAAGATGTATGGAGAGGTGCTGGCCAACATGTAATAGATGGAGAGGTAAACACAGCTGACAGGTTAATGTTTTTAGACACAGCACAGCTTTTAACTCCTGAACAACAGAAATACAATTCACCATTAGACAAACAGCCATCATGTGTCCATAACTGAAATAATGTCTTAATTTTTATGCCTCAATTCATTAACAAAACAAATTGCTCACCAAAAATTTAACATTTTGTCATCATTTACTCACCCCCATGTCGTCCCAAACCTGTATATCTGTATATCACATACATCTTTATGTGGATCATAAAGCAGATATTTTGAAAAATGTCTCCAGTGGGAGACATTGCACGAACAACAACAACAACAAAAACAACTTAATGCAACAATATTTGGGGTCGGTAAGATTGTAGAATGAAAGAATGCTCACCAAGGCTACAGAAAAACAGTGAAATATTATTACTTAAATAATTTAAAATAATTTTAATATACTTTCAATTGCAATTTATTCCTGTGATGCCGATGATGAATTTTCAGCATCATTACTCCAGTGTTCAGTGTCACATAATCATTTAGAAATCATTCTAATATATTGATTTGGTTATTAATATTTTTTGTGGAAACCATGATTTATTTATTTATTTATTTTTAAATAATTCTTCAATGCATTTGCAGAATGTTCAAAGGAACAGCATTTATTTGAAACAGTAATCTTATGAAAAAAAATATATATAAATGTCTTTACTGTCACTTTTGATCAATTTAATACATACTAGCAGAACAAAAGTATTAAATACTTTATAAAAATGACTTCAAGCATTTGAATGGTAGTTCAGATTAGATTGTGTTACTTAGATATAATGTTGTGCATTGTCAGTTTAAGAGTAGATAGATAGATAGATAGATAGATGATAGATAGATAGATAGATAGATAGATAGATAGATAGATAGATAGACCACCAAAGTTCAGTCATACAGTATCACACAATGCTGACTGACTTACTGAGGCATATTCAAGTTAGAAAGCTATTAATAAATTAACATAGAGAAAAAAAAAAGAGATTTCCAATAACTTCAGAAAAATTACTCAAGCAGGAAATCAACTTATAAGCCAGCTGAATTAAAATGTGTGATACAATTAAAAGTTAAATATGTCTTCCTGCATTTGTGTTTAGTTTATCGTACAAGGAAATAACTTTTTACATTACTCACTTAAAAGCACAGCCGTGACAGACTGAAGGAAATCAGATCCATGACTAGAATAAATCAGGGGCAAAGGCAGGTAAAATGAAGCGATGTTGCGTGACACAGGCAGTCAGAGCTGCATTTGTGTGGGCATTTGTGTCAGGCAAGCTGTAGGCAAGATATACATGTATAGGAGGTACAAAGAATTCTGTGACATCAATTACAAGATGTTTCAGTTCATGGAATGGATTGACATATAAAGGAAGGTGACAACAGTTACTGTTATAAAATCCCTTTGAACAGCAGCAATAAGACATGCAAATGAATGTGCTGTTGTTGAGGCTGAATCTCAAATGGAAGACCTCATGAAATGTCTTGACAAGTGCTTGTATTTGTTATTCAATCATAATTTTTCTTCTATTGAATCATGTTTTTAGCCAATAGGCTTTTTTATTATTACAGTCTAGTGAAACTATGAAGAAAAGGAAATTCATGTTCAAGAAAGCATTTGTAAGTGCCTCAGAAAAAATAAAATCAATATTCTCATTGTCATCAATAATTATGATGACATGTTGATGGCTAACTGCTAAAAGACATGGATTAAAAGCCACAAGTGTCAAATTTCATGAGGCCTGTAGAAAGAAAGCGCATTAGGACAAAATATTTTTCCAAAACTAAAAATGTTCATTGGATAGTTCACCTAAAAATGAATATTCCGTCACTATTTACTCACCTCATGTCATTTTAAACCTGTATGATTTTCATTCTTCTGCAAAACGCAAAGGAAAATAAAGGTCACTTTAATAAGGTCTTCACTTCAGTATCTTTTTTTGCGTATATTGTTTGCAACACAGTTGGAAAATATTCATCCACACATCATTACAGTGACCTATGTTTAATCATGAGGTGTTTAAACAATTACACGCTCAAGGAAAAATCTCTAGAGCGTGCTTAAGATGTTATGAAGTCATAACCCAGTCTCTCAACGACAATTGCTATGAGACTCCTAGATGTGAAGCCTCTAATGTGACAGCAATAACGTGATGACATCAGCCAGAGCAAGATTAATGAAAGCAGCCAGAGAAAGCTATAGTCAGCAGCAGGGAAAATGTTCACTGCCACAGAAAGGCCCATATCTATACAAGTCTTTGAAACAGGGTCATATTCCCTTATGCAGAGTTAAATGTCACTGATGAGCGACACGTTTTCTCAATGCTCCCTTGTCTCTGGGGTAGACAATGACCATGTGATCTTGCACTGTCGAGCATTTCCCAACAGCCTCAAAGTCTCCAAAGAAATGACACAAATGAGATCAAACTGGATTCTCATGGCATGTGACTTTTTGGGAGTCACAGAGGATTTATGGGAGCTAATTGTTTTTGCTGCTTAGGCCTCAAGCAGCTAATAATGACTATAAATGCGATAATGTCTACTACATGGCTACTCATCCCAAAAATAAATATGTGGACATGAAATCTTAATCTGACGTCTTAACCCCCTGGTATTGTTCATTTCCAATAGTGGTCATTTTTTGACCATGAACAGTACAAGTGTGACTATTTTTTAAATACCATTTAGCCTTTTTAATTAATGTCCACAATTTTTATTTTGTGCTCAAACAGCAAATGCCACAAAAGTCACCAAGTTTCATAACATTCCAATGATGTGAAACATTAAAAAAAACAAAATGGGTCTAAAATGACCAAACAGTACAGTTCAGTTAAAGGGATAGTTCACCCAAAAATGTCAATTCTGTCATTAATTACTCATCCTCATGTTGTTCCAAACCTGTAAGACCTCCGTTCATATACGTTGTTTACATTCAGATCAAAGCATAAACAGCGTATCCGCGTACATATGTTGAATGCATTGTTTACGTATGTGATACTCTCCAAAATGGCGCTATAGGGTGACGAATAGGAGACGAATTGTTGAATAAAGTCGTTATTTTTGTTTTCTTTGTGCACAAAACGTATTCTTGTAGCTTCGTAAAATTACGGTTGAACTACTGATGTTACATGGATTATTTACACGATCAAGGTTTCTGGACCTTGATCGTGTTAGGACACTTGCTGTCTATGGGAGGGTCAGAGAGCTCTCGGAATGCATCAACAATATCTTAATTTGTGTTCCGAAGATGAACGGAGGTCTTAAAGGTTTGGAACGACATGAGAGTGAGTAATTAATGACAGAATTTTCATTTTTGGGTGAACTAACAGTGCTGAAGTTCTCTTAAGTAATTTTCACTACAATCTATAACTGAAATGCATATGGCGTCATTTGCGTTTGTATGAAACAAGAGCAGGCAAGTCATGTAATATGAGAGACATTATGTAAGCATTAAATATCCAAATATTTCAGTTGGACAATGATGGACAATAATATTCAGTTTTTTTTGTTGTTTTTTTATAGTTTATCAAGTGGGAGAAATTGCATTATGTCCAATATAGTACATGCTGTATATAGCAAGCAATTATATACATATTTGAAATTAATGTTGTTTGTGTGTACTTGTGTGTAGCATAACTCTTAACTAATAGTTGCAGACCTGATTTTCTTACAATGCCGGTTTCAGTTACCTGGATGAGCAGTCTGATACTGTAAGGTGAATTCCAATTGTAAGTGAACATCACTACGAACACAAATGGACTTGTGTTTGAATAGACTGCCAATGTCAGTTTACAAAGCCGTGTAAAAAGCTCAGAAAACATTTCCATCTTACTGCCATCTCAGTAAAAGTCCTGCAAGCATTAAACATGCTTAGGAGCTTGTGCTGTATGCAAATTTGTTTAGAGTAGCTGGTTATGTCTATTTCGATTACAATACCCAGAATGTCAGTCTTAACTGTGAGATCTGTTCCATCCATCCTAATTGTGGTCTCACTGAGTGACAGCTTAATTAAAGGACTGACATATTCTGTCAAACCCTGAGAGAGGAAACAACATTGTTGTTAGTATGCTTCATGTGTCGACTGTGAGTGAATTCCCTCAAGTGAATATTTCCGCTTAAATTAATTTGCTGCCAAAGGGAGCTGGTTATGTCACTTTTCATTTTAAGATGGAATTATTAAGACTGGAATTCTTCATGAATCTCAAAGTTGGTGGAATAGCTTAAAAATATAGAAGTGTCAGTCATATGAGGATGATGTCAAAAGTCCTTTGAGTGGTCATACTGAATACTTTATATTGTGTATATATAAAGCTATATTTATAAATATAATGTCACTGAATTTACCATCAAAGCACCTTCACAGATTTTTCATTATGACAAATTTTTTTTTCTTCAGTGTTGCCATTTTAACCTTAAAAGTTAAAGGGGTAACCTAACACTGACCCAACAGGGTGTGATTTTTATTATTATTTTTTTTAAGCCAAAGGTTTGGTTTCTGACTGTCAATCTCATATTTTGTTTTAAATAAAAACAGGTTATAAATGGGCCAATACATTTACTACAGCATTTTGTCCTAAATCAGAGAGGTAAAAACATTTTGCTGGCCCTGTCTGCAAAGGTCATTGCTAAATAATCTGCAAAAATTACCAGAAAATTAAAATAATAAATAGTTTTATAATAAATCATTTTAATACACAGAAAATAAAGCAAAAAACAAGATGCCTTTTCTTTGAAGAAAACCATTAAATCCAGTACAGGTCATTTTGAAACCTTGAATACAGGCATGAAATAGAAATTCATGAAATTAAAATTCACCCTTTCTTTTTTCTAAAGGGATTTATTGTGAATGATTCATCCATGCAGGTTTCATAAAAAAAAATGACCTTGTCATTTTTATTTAAAATATCAAAATTCGATCTTCCAGTGAAAACAAAAATCTTCACCAATCATTTATTCGACTTAAACTCTGGCCCTTTCCTTCAAAGTTGCATTCAGATTTGACACCATACAATTAATATCCAAAGGATAAACCAAGTCTCCAACCTACAATTTTTTTCCCCCTTGAATAATCAGTTTAATTCGGATGTTTTTTAGGCAGTGTTGGGGAGTGTACTTAAAAATGTGTACTTAAATTACAGTTACTTATGAAAATGTTAAAGATTACAAAGGGGGTTACATCTGAATATTTTCACATGTGTACAGATTTGATTGATTTCTTTCCCAAATTGCATTGACTGCTCTAAAATATGAGACACCAGTGTTTCAGGAGTTTAGGACACAGAATAGGATACAAGCTTATTCAAAAACTGTTTTATTTCCTGTTTGGGTTTATGCATATGCTTTATTTTTTAAGCTTAACACTTTTTTCCAAAGCATTGCTAGATGTCAGTGTTACCTGTCATGGCTATGCAAAGGTTTTGAAAAGGTTTTTCAAAAGGTTTTCAAAACAGTCTCATAGCTATTAAACTATATCTTAAGATTTTAAATCTGTATTTAACCGCAGAATGATCTCAAAGTAAACATAGCTGCTAAAGTCTGATTTTGTGGTGGCTGTGCTTTAAATTAAATAATTATAATCTTAATTCAAGAGAAGAGGGATTTTGAAAGTCTGACACTATCCAGTGTTGAGTCCAACTATAAAGTTAAATGTTTGAAACCTGCCTGCTTCAAATGTTTGAAAATGATTAATATTTGAAAACATTTGTTAAAAATTTAGAAAAGTAGGCCTAATCAAATGTAATCAGTTACATTACTTTAATAAAGTAATTGAGAGTTACACTACTATTACATTTTAAATAGGGCAACTTCTAATCTGTAACCTATTACATTTCCAAAGTAACCTTCCCAACACTGTTTTTAGGTGATGCATTCTAGGGTCAAGTAGGTGGAAACTAAGGCGTTTTATATACAGTATACACTGTGTTCCGGGTGTCAAGTCACATTGAGGACAGTATCTCCCGAGAGAGCTCTTGGAATATGTACATTAGCCAGCTGGTCATGTCTTCTGTCCCTGGCCACCTGTGCTAAAGGCTGAAATGAACATCCTCATGGGAACAACAATAAAAAAAAGTGAAGAAAATGATGAGGCAATGTACCCAGAGAATTCAAAGTCAAATCACCAGAAAATAAGATCTGCCTTAATGGCACAAAAAGTCTGCAAATCCCAGACAAAAGCTCCTTGCACTCTGGATTGCCATTAGGTATAATAGTATATTCCGGGATGTGGAGCAGTCAAAGGCGTTGTTGCCAGGGGAACCATCTATAGATAGTATATAAGATGTTGTATACACATGAACAACAAAGGCTTCCTTAGGGCTTAAAGGAACAGTTCACCAAAAATTAATACTTGCTGAAAATTACTCACCCTCAGGCTAGCCGAGTTTATTTCTTCATTCGAAGATTAATTTAGCATTACACACTCTGCAGTGTGAATGGGTGCCGTCAGAATGAGAGTCCAAACAGCTGATAAAATCATCACAACAATCCCCAAGTAAATGACACGACCATCAATTAATGTATTGTGAAATGAAAAGCTGCATTTTAAGAAACAAGTCCATAATTAAGTTGTTTTAACATCGATTCTGGCCAAAATATGAGTCCATAAACCATAATAATGCTTGCTTAAGTGAAAAAGTTCGTCCCCTGTTGTCCTCTCACATCAAAATCCACCAACATATTATTTTAATACTGTTTTCGCGTGTAAACAGAGCTTGATTTGTGCATATTTCTCTCCTGATTCAGACAAGATGACTTTTGCTCTGGAGAAAGCAATATTATGGATACAGGACTTTATTCTTATAGTATAGCCTATACTTTATTTTTATAGTGTTTTAGATGGAAGCAACAGTTTGATATTAAAAACATCTTGATGGATTTTACTTCACAAGATTGATGGTTTGGAGTCGTGTGGATTATTGTGATGTTTTCATTAGATGTTTGAACTCTCATTCTGACGGCACCCATTCACTTCAGAGGATTCACTTCACATTCACTGTTCCGATGAAGAAGCAAACTCATCTCTTGGATGGCCGGTGGGAGTAAATTCTCAGCAAATGTTCATGTTGGGGCAAACGATTGCTTTAACTAAAGTGCTCTTAAAGACATTACAAGTGAGTGAGATTCTATTGATGCTTATTGCATATGCTTATTTTAAACTGATATTTCAAAGGAAAAAAACTTACATACGGATGCTTTAAACTAATGGGAGAAACATATTGATGACTTATTGATCATTTTTTACAGTGAACCAATTCAGAACATTAAAGTGATTTCCCCAGAGACAAAGACAAAAGTGCAAATAAGGTAATCGAATACAGCTTTGCTTGTTTCCTACTACCACTTCATTATGATGTAAGAGAGGAGGTCTATATATATTTAAAAAAAAAAGAGTTGATTCATTCTGAATATTGTAATATCAAAAATAACACACATCTAGCATCAAGTGTACTCAGCCCTTTGGAAAAAGACATGACAAATGAATTTATCCAGTAAATTAGATTGATCTCACTGGGACTGGGTGTCCTCTTCATGTCTCTGTTTTGAACTGTATAAATTCACACTGGGATAGAAACAACGTGTGTGAGCAGCTGTAAGGCAGCTCAGATATTTCTGCCAGTTACAGCAGTGACAGAGCGGCTCTGCACCTGTTTTTCAGGCAACTGGGAGCCAAATGACCCCTGACTAAATGTCTGTACTGCTGAGATAGAGCCTGGCTTAGGGCACAGGTTTGTTGCCATGGCAGTGTACCTGGTTTGCCTGTAGAGATGTTCTACCAAAAAAAATGTGGAGCTGGAGCTTCAGAGGAAATGTTTCAAAAGTGAAATGGCGCCTCTCACAAAACTGAAAGACTAGGTTATAGTTCACATCAAAAACTGAAAGAAATAATTTCAGCATTGTGAGATTCTATTTAAAAAATAGAATAGAATATTGGCTGACTGAGTATTTAACATTTCAGATAATCGAATTAATTGGATTTACTTGTGAACTAAAGGTGCAATACAAAAAATGTACACTATAAACAAATTAATGATTTATCAGCATGGCAGAAGTCGTTTGAATCTGTCAATACAGGCATGTATTGACTTGCCAAAAGGGTCTTATCATGTCTTCACTATATGTTTTCTTCACTTTTTATTTGTCTTTATTAACCGGGCAATTTGTATTGATGTGAAATGAATTGAATTGTGTGAGGGTACAGAGAGATGTTCTTGGAACAGTTGACTCACTTTGTCTTGCACCTGATGGACTCCTCCCACCAGTGACCACATCGTTATTTACAAAACACACAAAAAAAGAGAAAAGCTTTTCTGACAATACAATGCAGTACAGTACAGAAAAAAAAAATGATTAGACAATTTTTAAGAATCTTCTGAATTTAATTCATTAAGCATTGCAGCACAGTTCAAACTATCCGTTTGATTTCCTCAGTATGAATTAAATGTCAACACTTTCTCTGTTTAGATATTGAACAATACTGCCACCTAGAGTTGAAATGCAGTATTCATAATACACAGGCTGAAATATTACACTGCCAACAGTAGTTCAACATTGGCAAAACCTATAAAAGATGACATAGATATGGTAGTAAATATTTCAAAACCATCAGAAAATTGATTGAGATACTAGTAAAAAAATAGATACATAAACCTGGATAATGAATGGAAACATGTTCCATGTTGAAAAACTCAGTGTTTATTATTACATTTATTCTAGATTGAAATAAGACTACAAGGCTTCGGAAAGTAACTTCGGAGAGTTTCATTTGGAATGTTGAATGGTTGTTGTCTTCAGATTTGTGGACAAATATTTTTCCTGGCCTTCATTTCATTTCAATGTGTACATGTAAATACAGTGCAATTTTATTTTACTCGATATAAAAATACAACTTATTTATCTCAAGTGATAAAATGAATCCTAGCAAAAACATAAAAAGAAGTTCAAGAAATGGCTGAAAAAGGTAAAAAGGCTGTGCAAGATTGTTTTGGTAAAACACCATTTCCAATTGATATATAAATGGATATATAAAACATTTTTGGAATGGAAATAGATTTTTAAAAGGTCATATATGTAAATCCTACCCATTAAAAATACCAAAATCATCAATCACTCAGAAAAAAATAGGCCATTGTTTTCAAGACCTCTTACACTCTTGGGTTCAGCAGTTACGACATGGAAATTATGTTTTGGGGAATGTAAAAGTGATTTGTATTGCTTAAAGGAATAGTTCAATAGTAAATAAAAAATGCTGTTTATTTACTCACCCTAAAGCCATCCAAGATATAGGTGACTTTTTTCTTCAGTAGAACATTAAAGGTGATTTCTAGCTAAACCCATGGTCTTTGGTAATTCCTACAAGTCACTTTGAGAGGGAAAAAAATCAATACAAAAACACAAAATGAATCCCAGTGGCTCCTGATGATATTTTAAGGTCTTATGAAGTGAAACGATTAGTCTGTGTAAAAAACTGAACATTATTTTGAACATTATTATTACCTGTAATTCATAGCATCAGATAAAAGGTCCCGCATTCTCACTCTTTCTCTCATATGATGTTTGCATGGATGTGAACTGACAATTTAGCATTATATCTATACTTGTATTGTTCAAATGGTACTTTCTTTTGATCCTGTTGTAAACCACAATGGCGCAATTTCACATTCGCACATTTGTCTGAGGCTATGGATTACAGGAAAAAATGTAAATAATGTTCAGTTTCTTGCACAGACCGATCGTTTAGCTTTGTAAGACCTCAATATATCATCAGGAGCCACATGGGTTTATTTTGTGTTTTTTATCTGAAAAATGATGCTACCTCTTCTTGACTAGAATTTTATAAATCACAAAGGATGATGGGCTCAGCTAAAAATTTATACTGGAGAAAGAAAGTCACCTACATCTTGGATAGCCTAAGGGGTGAGTAAATAAAAAAAAATTATGTGAAGTATTCCTTTAACGTTATAATAAAACTTTCATAAAACCACATTGATCCTGTTGTAAACCACAATGGCGCAATTTCACATTCGCACATTTGTCTGAGGCTATGGATTACAGGAAAAAATGTAAATAATGTTCAGTTTCTTGCACAGACCGATCGTTTAGCTTTGTAAGACCTCAATATATCATCAGGAGCCACATGGGTTTATTTTGTGTTTTTTATCTGCAAAATGATGCTACCTCTTCTTGACTAGAATTTTAATCACAAAGGATGATGGGCTCAGCTAAAAATTTATACTGGAGAAAGAAAGTCACTTACATCTTGGATAGCCTAAGGGGTGAGTAAATAAAAAAAAATTATGTGAAGTATTCCTTTAATGTTATAATAAAACTTTCATAAAACCACAAACATAGTCTAGTCTGTAGAGGTCTTGGTAAATATATCACAGATGCTGAGCTGAGTTTTAGAAACCGCCAGTGCTGGATACAGTGGCTCAGTGAACGCATGCTCAAAACTGTAGAGCAAAGAAAGAGAACCCTCCCTGGCCACGCTATAAAAAGACAAGCGACCCTCACTAAAATTCAGCAGCACCCCGACCTTCCAGAGTTCAGCAGAACACACAGGTGAAGCTACCTTATCGTGCAGGGCTTCTACCTTTCCCTTCTCGTAAATTAAACACCAAGAATTAGGGTAGAAACCAATACGGCAGATGTCCTTTTGCCCCTTTCTGCCTATCTGTCCATCACAGACCCCCACTTTCCAGCGGCCCTCATCCAGAGAGACCTCCACTTCCCAGTAGCAGCAGCCTCTGTCTATGGCACGAGAGCCCAGCACCTGAGGGAAAATGTTGAAGCGTGACTCCTGCTCGGGGTAGTCCTGCTGGGTCTCACTGTACTGCACCGTCCTGTTCTCATCTGACAGCAGCAGCTTGGGATGGACAGTATCAGGATCTAGAGTTGGGCTTATCCCATCTGCAGATAGAAACATCAGCTGTCAAACATTATATTTGTGTCTGCCAATCAAGTCTTCCTGTGGCCCCAATTAATATTTTTACTTTACCAGGCAGCATTTTTCATTTTTTTAAATAAGCTTCTTATGCTCAACAGTGCTGCATTTATTTGGTAAAAAATAAAAGTAACAAAAAGTAATATTGTGAAATATGATTACAATTTAAAATATATTTTAATAATGTTTATACCTTTGATTTTCAGGAGTCATTACTCAGTGTCACATGATCTTTCAGAAATCATTCTAACGTGCTGATTTTGTGCTCAAGAAGCATCACTGTTGAAAATAGTTCGGATATTTTGGAAATTTGATCTTTTCAGGATTCTTTGATGAATAGCCAGTTCAAAAGAACGGCATTTATTTGAAATAGAAATATTTTGTAACTTAAATGTCTTTTGATCAATTTAATTCATCCTTGTTTTAATAAGGGATAGTTCACTCAAAAATAAAAATTCTGTCATCATTTACTCACCCTCATGCCATTCCAAACCTGTATGAGTTTTTTTCTTCTGTTGAATTCTGCTGGTCCTTATTGACAATACTATATGCAAGTCAATGAGGACCAGAAGCTGTTTTATTACCCATATTCTTCAAAATCTCTTCTTTTGTGTTCAGAAAAGAAACTCATACAGGTTTGGAACAACTTGTGAGTAAGTAAATAATGAATGAGTAGATTAATTATCCCTTTAATATAATACTAATTCTTTTAAAAATGCAACTGAAGAAAACTGTAGGTGGTACACACATTACAAATATTTACAAAACAATTATTATACTGTATAGCATATATTTGTACAATTACTGACATACATTGATCAGTGGACTCATCCCCCTCCAAAAAAAAGCTTTGAAATGCTTCAATTAAATTGTCAGTCATACAAATAGTGAGACAGTTCAGTCATTTAAAAATAGTGTTACAACTCCACTCGCCCTCATAGGCACGCCGGATCTGTTTGCTACGTTGTTGTGATTTGATCTGAACGAAAACAGCGTATCCGTGTGACACAGCTGACACAGAACAGCATACGCTGTTTACGTCCAGCGGATATTCTCCAAAATGGCGCTACAGGGTGACGCGGAGGAGAGGAATTGTTGAATAAAGTTTGTTTTTTTTTCTTTTGTGCACAAAAAGTATTCCCGTAGCTTCGTATAGTTGCGGTTGAACCCCTGATGTCACATGGATTATTTTACAGATCTCTTTGCTACGTTTCTGGACTTGGGAACATTTCAGTTGCATTGCTGTCTATGCAGGGTCAGACAGCTCTCAGATTCCATCAAAAATATCTTAATTTGTGTTCCGAAGATGAACGAGGGTCTTACGGGTTTGAAACGACATGAGGGTGAGTAATTAATGACAGAATTTTCATTTTTGGGTGAACTATCCCTTTAACCAACAACCTGGAAACAACCTAGAGCAATCAAAATATTAGACAGCAGCATTACTGGAAAACAAAGCTAAATCTCAAAATCATTTTTTGCTAAAAAAAAAAAATGTCTTAAATCACTTTAATGAGCTTGTTCTGAATTCATATCATCACTATAGGTCATTTTATACTTTTTTAGATGTTATTCCAGTATTATAGTATGATTTATACTGTGAAGTGTGTAAAAGACTCACACAGCAGTCTGAAAGGGTCTCGATGAGGCAGTGATATGAGCACAGTCTCCAGTCTCCTCTCGGTCCAATCATTAAGACAGTCCAGCCGGTTATGGTTTATCTCATCGTGAGTCTCAAGATTTTGTACAGGATCAGACAATTCAGTCAGTCTGGAGGAGGACATCAGTTTTACTTAATAAACATAATTATATTATAATCAACAAATATTTGAACCATTTTACTTACTGTCCTGCCATCTTGCTGTATTCCTGAAATAACCAGTAAAAATTGCATTACATATATGCATTACTAAAATAAAGTAAAAAAAAAAAAAGAAAAAAAAAGAAGGATATTTTCTATTGAATATTTCGATCAGTTTAAGATCACTGCTGCTTGTCATACCATGATGAAGGTCTGGTCTTGGTACTGTGACGCCCCTTCAGCATTGGTCATTCCCTGCAGGGTGTTTAATATACTCTGGCTAGATATCAAGGCACCCTGTAATGTGTCCAGCTGCTTTTCAATGCTTCCCAGCACTCTGTCCTCTTCCTGGGTCACACAGAGTAAAGCCTGCTCCTCCTCTTGCTCCAGAGCCACCCGCATGGCCTGATACTGCTGCAATACGGCCGCCCGCATGTCCTCCAGTCCCTCCTGCAAGAATCACAAAACATGAGGGAAGCAAAAGCTCCTGTGCACAGAGTTAGCATTTTATTTGATGCTATTGTATCTTAATTTATTACTTTTATTTATAAAGCTTTTAGTAATTGTAGTACTTTAACTTAAACTTGTTCTAACTTTTTCAATTTCTAATTTTCTTTTAAAGGGGTCATAGGATGCTACATGCATTAACATTTAAAGGAAAATGCTACAAAAACGGCTTGATCTGAAAAGAGCTGTTTTTGACAGGGTAAAAAAGGTGTTTTTTTACACTACCATTGAGAAATTTTAACCAAATTATGTTACAGACTTTTCATTAAGACCCTAAAGAATCATATCAACTTGTGGAAAATGGGCATCCTATGACCCCTTTAAGCGCTTTAAGTTTATGTTTTTATCTAATACTGATATTTTATTTTATTTCAATTAATAAAAATGACTTTAAATAGTTTTAGTTAATAACAATATTGGACAAAGAGACCATAGACCCATGAACAACTTAAAGGGGTAGTTCTTTAAGTTGTTCAAAAGCTCTCGGATTTCATAAAAAAATATCTTAATTTGTGTTCCGAAGATGAACGAAGGTCTTACAGGTTTGGAACGACATGAGGGTGAGTAATTAATGACAGAATTTTAATTTTTGGGTGAAAATAAATAAAAGAAATAACTGTAACAATAAAAACCTCGCTAAACTGCAACAATTAAATCGACAAACATTCTCACACTTACCTGGACACCACGTTTTTTCTCACTGAGCTCAGAGAGTTTCTCTTGAATGGACTTTTCAGTTTTTTGTATTTTTTGCATCTCATCCTTCAGTGAACCCTGAGAAATTAATGCAGATAAACCAATGAGCAACACATTTTTTGAAATAAAGAAATTAATACTCCCATTCAGCAAGTACACATTACTCAAAAGTAAGAGTAAAGGCATTTATAATGCTACAAAAGATTTCGATTTCAAATGAATGTTGTTCTTCATGTGAATTATATTTTAAAATAGAAAGAATTTATGATCAAAATGACTTCAAAAACATTAAATAAATGTTACCAACATTTGAACAATAGTATACTACTAAAAACTACAGGTTTAACCAGAATCTTAATGGGGTGCTATTATGCTTTTTCACTTTTTCAACTTTAGTTAGTCTGTAATGTTGCTGTTTGAGCATAAAAAAGATCTGCAAAGTTACAAAGCTCAAAGTCCAATTCAAAAGGAGATATTTTATTTAACAGAAATCACTTTTCAAAAACTACAACGAACGACTCGTTTGGACTACAACGCATCTTTTCTGGGATTTGTGATATCACAAATATCGACGAATGGGACGAGACCTGGTTGAGCTGCACTAGAGAAGGCAACGAGTGTTATCACTATGTCGGAGACACGTTAGCTTTCCCAAGGCAGACGAACTTAGAGTGGTTACAATCATCCGGGTTTAAATCGCGCTCAAATTGATTTGATTTTGAGCAATATTTTCACTGAAGCTCGCAGCAGGCAGCTATGGTAAGGAGCATGACATTTCCCGACCAGGCGCAGAGTGCTGCCAATCACAACACACACCGGCCCAGCTAACCAATCACAGCACATTTCGTATTTCAGAAGGCGGGCCTTCATTTGATACAGGAACTATTCGAGCCGTTCATGCCAGACTGGGGATAGAGGTGTTGTAATAATGTAAAATATGTGAAAAATAATGTGTTTTTCGAACAACCTAGTATGAGAGCCTGTTCTAGTACACCCCCAAAACAAAATCAAGACTTTGTCTTTGGGGAAAAAAAAAGGGGAAATGGTGTTTAAAAATGCCCAATAGTATCTCACCCTGAGCTCTTGCTCTGCCTCGCGGATGCTGATGCACTCGTGCCCCTTGTGCAGGCCGACCAGGGAACACACAGTGCAAACACACACTGCACATGATCGACAGTAGATCCGGTTCATCTCCTGGTGCTCCTGGCATCTCCACAGAGACACATCCTCCACAGCGTTCACCAGCGGGTGGTTCTGGAAAACCGGCTTTTCCAGGTGTGCCCGCAGGTGCTCGGAGCACATGGAGGCCCCACAAACCAGGCAGGTCTTTACCGCCACCTTCTGTTCTGAACTGGGACAGTAATGGCAAGGCACAGAACTGCTCCTGCAAAGTCTCTCTGAGGATGATGCTGCTGCTGAGATACTGAGGGGCTCTCCACTGTTAAAATCTGTTTCCTGCCTTCCAGGTGTATGAGAGGTGGCATTGACTGCTGGTGAGGGGGTTTTCTCTCCCTGAGGTGTGTTGCTCGTCCTGGGTGAGCCGGTGTCACTGCAGGAAGCCACAGGATGCTGGTCTTGCTGAGGGGAACTTGTGTTCCTCTTGGGAGATGATTCTACACGAGGAGACGTGATCTCTGTGTCTGGAGGTGTGCGTTGTGAGGATGTGTCATTCGTAGAGGTGGTCCCCCAAACCACTGATGGAGACTGGCTTCCAGAAGAGCATTCGTCTGCTGCGGCCTTTCTTTTCCGTGGTATCGATGTGTCTTCATCAGAGTCAATGATTTTGATTACATCATAGTCACTGATGGGGTTATTAGATGGGGCTGAGCCCAGTCTGTGTCCACCAGCGTGGAATGCTGAACTGAACTTCCTCTTCCCGTGCCATTTCTTCGAGTGCCGGCCGTGCAGCTTCTTTCCAAATGGCCAATCTACTTGAAAACATAGTATTACATTAATGTATATAAGTGTTTCTTGGTTATTTATTTTATGGTGTCTTTGTTACAGTGTAATAGACCTTAGTCAGGTTATATTTCATATTTAATTTAAAATTAATTAAAACAAGGCTGTGAGGGAAAGGTATGCACTGTATAAAAGTTCTAGATCAAGTTCTATAATCTTCACAACTTACAACTTTTAAAACACTTTCATGTAATTACTGAGTAATATAAATTATCAACACCGTACTACTTACATACTATAGGGTTAGAGATTGGTTTAGGGCTAGTTACATGTCATAATGCATATTGTACTGTTATTACTAAAATAAGTACATGTAACAGGGACACTGCAAAATAAAGCCCAGCTTTGGGCAATTTTAGTTTTTTTAGGGGTCGACAGATTTCAACTTTTTATTATTGATATATGAATAACAGATTAAAACTGTCTTGGAAACATTTTTCCATGCTTTTATTGTTTGTGATTTACAATTGCAATAATTTCATAATTTCATTTTTAAAATGGATTTTACTTATTTTATATATTTCTTTATTTATATTCAGGGTTGTTTTACCCCATCCTAGACCCTTTCTTCTTAATACTATGAAAATTGAATGTACAATTTTTTAAAACATTTTGACAATGATTTTTCAAAAATGCAATCTCTCAGTTGTGGCATCATTTCCATCACAACATACTATTTTACCCCAAATAATTTTTTATTTTCAGAACTTGTTTATCAAAGTAACTTTCTGTGAAGAGCTTGAGTTGAATTATCTACTGTAATGTATGTTCAAGGTAAATATCACTAAATATTATAGCACAGCATTTCAAATAATTTTGCAATTGTACAATTTTGCAAATATTTTATTTTGATATATATATATATATATATATATATATATATATAATGTGTGT
>NW_015542337.1:1027414-1031091 GCF_001515605.1 Sinocyclocheilus anshuiensis | reverse complement strand
GTGTGTGTGTATATATATATATATATATATATATATATATAAAATTCAATATGTTTTAAAATACATTCAATAATGTATTTTAAAAATCTAGCTATGAAATTAGGAGGCAGATATTGTATTGGCATTGTGGTGTAAATAGTCATGCCTGAAAGAATAAAAAAATACACAAATACCATAATTCTCCCAACACGTACAGTATTTTGGAGACAAATTAAATAAACTAGTAATGTGACTGAGAAACGTTTTTGTTTTTCTATGATTTTATAAGACCCATACATGCATCATCCTATTGACTATTTAAAGCTTGATGCTTGGAACCTGATAGGAGACAGACAACTTATCAACTACAACAGATCAATACACAGGAGTAGTTGTGGCCTACTACGTCCCGAGCATAGACTGTGGTCACGAGCAACTTACACATGTGCAATATAATAATAACATACACGTTCAAGGTCAACAAAGTCAACATTTATTTTGTGTTAATGAACGTAACGTTACGTGTGTTTGGTGTGGCTGCAGATGTTGACGCTCCGTCAGTATAGTCCGGCAGATGCTGGTACTCGTATCTACACTCGGGGCAGTAATATGGTCCGGTCTGAGATCCGCTCCACAACTCTCTGATACAAACCCGACAGAAGCTGTGAGAGCAGGCCAGCGTCACCTGCTCCCGACACTCCTCATAACACAGAGGACATTTCAGAGGTTTGCCATTAGATGCGCCCATCTTTAAAGTGTTATTTACACTTACAGCAGACGCCTCACGATCGAACAAACGAAACTGATCTAACACAGAGTGGGCGGAGCCTCACCTTTTGAATCAGGCAAACACAATATTTACTCTGCTGCTCTTAAAGCGACAGTGCACAATATATTCTGTGCAAGATGGCATCATTTTATCTCTCTATCTGTCTACTCTTAAAGCGACAGTGCACAATATTATATCTTAGTAACATTCTGTTTCTACAGAATAAAAGTACAATAATTTGTGTCCTAAACTTTATGCAAATATGCTTCAAATAAGGCAAGATTCAATACATTACTAACACAACATTCATAACGCAATAATTTGGCAGAATTTTTTAATTAGAAGGTTTATTAGAAATAAACTGAATGTCCACAAAATAAAAATACCACAGGCTCATTGGGTAAAGTTTCATTTGTTTCATGTGGGTAATCATTGGATTATCATGACATCATCATTATGGGCAGGTAAAGTCTAATGTACGATATGCATTCTCAGAAGACACAAATTGACTTGTTGCATAATGGATTCATAGGTTAACGTTTATCTCTCTATAAACATAACAATGATTTACTTCACAAACAAGCACACACACACACGCTTAAAGAGTGTGTTGAAGCACTTTTATTACTAAAAGTTGAACAATAGACCATAAGAGCAAATTTAATAAAATGATTAAATAAAAGTAAAACAATACAACATAAAGGCAAAGTTATCCATATTACTGTCAATCACATTCTTCCTCCTCCCTGATATTGGTTACTGGTTTATTTATAATAGCCCTTGGTGTTGTATTCTGATGTATTCACATAGGAAGTCCTCTCTACAAACACAGGGATCAATGTTCAGTGTGTGGACACTTGAACTTGAAAAGAGAGGAAAGGCAAAAGTGAAATGGCCTCCTGCCCATCACTACCAAAATCAAACATTGTTGATCAGGCTGGTCATCATCCAGCAACTCAATATGCAGGAGCATTGCGGATTGCACAGCAGAGGACCATGGTGAAGATCATCTCAAAAACCTAGACACACAGCAGAGAGAAATTACACACCCAGCTGTCTTTAGTTATTCCTAGCACAAGTCTGTAATTTGTGCATTTCTGTGCATGTGTGTGTTCATTCTCACCATAATGACAGCAATCACTAGGGCGGCCAATCCAATGACATGGAGTTTCTCAGTGAACAGGTCCCTTAGCTTCGTGTGGCAACTCTGAAGCGCACCACATCAATACATTATCCACAATCAAACAGACTGTCAGCTATCAAAATATCCCTTTTTATAAGATTGTTTGTTTTGGTTATAATTTAGTGTAATTCCAACTAAACTAATTTTACATTTATGTATATGAATTGCATTTAAAATTTATATGCATTTGGATTGCACAGTTTTAAAATAAACAAACTATAAATGTGTGATGCATACATAAATGAAACAGGTAAGATTTTTGCACTCAGAAAAATATCATGGCATAGCTTATTATTAAAGGGTTAGTTCACCCAAAATTGCAAATTCTGTCATTAATTACTCACCCTCATGTCGTTCCAAACCAGTAAGACCTTCATTCATTTTCAGAACACAAATTAAGATATTTTTGATAAAATCTGAGAGCTCTCTGACCCTCCGTAGACAGCAATGCAACTGTAAATGCAACTGTAAATATTTTGTAGGCTAATTTTCATTTTTGGGTGAACTAAACCTTTAAGGATCTTTTCATAAGAATCAACTGAAAAGTGAAGAGTTCTAGAGGAGTTAAAACCATAACAGTCCATCAAAATATGCTTTAGAGAAACTTGACTCTTTCATAGAAATATACTGATGTGTTTACATTCTTGCCTTAAGATCAGGCTGAATTGAAATTAGTTCTCTATCATGGTCTGAAGATACCTGGGAGATGAGCGGGTCAAGTGGGAATGTCTTTTTGGGACAAAGAGAGGCCTGGACAACTGTGAAAAGTTGATTTTCATCCCCTTTACCACAGCAATCCAGCTAGATATTGAGAGAGAGAGCAAAAAAAAAAAAAAAAAAAAAATAATAATAATAAGCGATGGGGATTATTAGCTGTCCAAAATGAAGGATTTTGATGAAGGAATAGATTTTGGCAACTCACTGAGTCATGGAAGACCTCCAGAACTTTGGAAGCTGCCTGTCTGGATGTTGTGTCCACGGGATCCACAGCTTTAATGTATGCAGCATCATAGAAGTTAATGAGCTCAGTGGAGATCTGGACAGACAGAAAGTGAGAGAGTGACAGCCTTAAAATGAAGTCTTAATCTACAGATTTTCTGAGTGTACGTCTACAGAATGTTTAGCCGTACCGTGTCCCTGTTAATAAACCCCCATATTCCTGCTGCCACCTCACAGGCGAAGAGGATCACCAAACATGTGAAGAACTGAGCAAGAAAAAGAGATAAACTGTGTGATGAAGAAAGAAATACTGGAATAAGAAGAACGTTTAAGGTAAGGCTGTGTGTAGAACAAAAGATGAAACAACTCTTCAAATCACTTTTTCATGTTAAACACAGAGCTTAGTTAAAAAAACAAACAAACATGCCTAACACCCATAGATTCCACATGGATATTAGCTTTAGCGAATTAGCTTTCTGGGCTGGCCTACAAATTGACATCATGATGACTACTCTTGTGAAAAAAAGTATGCTTAATTGTGTTGAATTTGCAGTTTAGGTGTACATTAAAACTTTTAAGTAAGTTTTTAAAAACTGTACTTGCAGATAAGATAATATTAATGAAATAAAAAGCCACTAGGTGTGCTTACACTTTCAAAGTTAATATACTTTATATGTGTCAGTTCAGAAATGTACAACTTCATCATTACATGTGTAATTACAAAACTATTTATAATTACAAATACAATTAAATATTTGACATACAAGTTTCAATAGGAATTGTTTTAATACCATAAGTCAGTACGTT
>NW_015542337.1:1020229-1024728 GCF_001515605.1 Sinocyclocheilus anshuiensis | reverse complement strand
CCTGCTGCCACCTCACAGGCGAAGAGGATCACCAAACATGTGAAGAACTGAGCAAGAAAAAGAGATAAACTGTGTGATGAAGAAAGAAATACTGGAATAAGAAGAACGTTTAAGGTAAGGCTGTGTGTAGAACAAAAGATGAAACAACTCTTCAAATCACTTTTTCATGTTAAACACAGAGCTTAGTTAAAAAAACAAACAAACATGCCTAACACCCATAGATTCCACATGGATATTAGCTTTAGCGAATTAGCTTTCTGGGCTGGCCTACAAATTGACATCATGATGACTACTCTTGTGAAAAAAAGTATGCTTAATTGTGTTGAATTTGCAGTTTAGGTGTACATTAAAACTTTTAAGTAAGTTTTTAAAAACTGTACTTGCAGATAAGATAATATTAATGAAATAAAAAGCCACTAGGTGTGCTTACACTTTCAAAGTTAATATACTTTATATGTGTCAGTTCAGAAATGTACAACTTCATCATTACATGTGTAATTACAAAACTATTTATAATTACAAATACAATTAAATATTTGACATACAAGTTTCAATAGGAATTGTTTTAATACCATTAGTAAAGTATGTAGTGTTTACCATAATGTTTGTCAGTACGTTCGGCAGTACACTTTAACCATATTTTAAAGACAATAGAAGTGCTTATAAAAATGTCATATAATGATGCATTTAAGTCCTACTTACGTGGTCAAAAAATATCACTCTAAAGTTCAGCTAATTGCACTGCAAACAATAATACATTTTCAATTGCAACAGACATGCAGCTAAGTGCCTAAAAACATTACATTATTTCACGGTGAAGTAAATTATTTCTGTAATAAATACTTAAAAGTATGCTAAACTGTTCTTTTTCACAAGGGTATTGTCTCCTACTAATAGAATCTGGTTGAATTATTAAACAATTAATGCATAAATCAATGTTTATTAATCTTTCTGGATGAATTTTAACTTCTGAGAAAATAACACATGCCAGTTTGTAAATAATACATTCTATTATAGTCAAAAACGGCATCATCATCATCATCAAATGCTACTGGCTAAAGTAAAACAACACCTATAATTTTTAACCATAAGTAAAGTGTAGTTTAGTTCTTGTAAAGCTCTTTTGAAGTTGAATTGTAAATCTCTTCAAGGCATGCAGCATGAATAGTGTGAGTTGAGTAAAAACCCACCGTTCCTAAGAGACACTGAGATTCTTGAATAGCTCCATAACAACCAAGGAACCCCACAAACATCATTACAGCCCCAATCGCTATGAGAACATACACACCTGAAAAAGCAACAGAGACAATGCATGAATGAGCTTAACATCATAATCACAGATTCATATCAATTGCACATGTTCATACAGTTTCTATAGCCCTCATTCCTCATTTTTATGAAGGCGTTGAGATTTGTAGAAATTACCTGGTAACTGCAGTTAATGCAGTATGTTGCCACTAGATGGCATGTGTGCAGCAGTGTTAAACATTACCACACATTTGAACCCTCTCAGTATATATTTGAGTGTATCTGAAACTACAGTCATCAATCAGTCATAATGATAGATTAATAAATTAAATTATTGATAAATAAAATAATGCACTGAATAAATTAGAAGTAACTGTGCTATTTTTCGTCTTACATTGTATTGCAACTCAAATCTGAGCTGGTTAACTCTGCTCCTCTCTTTGCTCATTTTGTTGTTGGCAGTGAAATTCAGAAAAAAAATACAAATTGGAAAAAAGCTAATGTGGATTTTCCTTTTTGATTTACGATAGCAGTAGCTTTAAATGCAGCAAAAGTCAGAGAGAGAGAGAGGGGTAAAAGAGCACTTCACCATACAAACTATAAACAGGCATGGGAAGATCTAGTCCAAACAGGAACCCTCTACATAACAGAGCCAAATTTGTCCTCTGTTCTCCATCAGAGTCCCACAACAGCATCTGAAAACAAACCTAACACCTAACACCTCTCTAACGCCATCTGCTTTTCAGCTTCCCTGTAAATTCACTGCAAATTTATTATTATTGTTCATACTAAAGTTTTTGTTGTTGTTGTTGTTGTTTGTTAGTTTGTTCTAAACCCATAAAGTATAAACTTTAGTTTGTGCTGCAAACATAGTGACTGATAAAACATGCAGAAAAAATACAATACACTTACATTAAGAGAATTGGCTATTTTGAACTTCATTCACCCACAACACCCTAACAACTCAGCAACCACTCTGAACACCCTAACAACCATATAGCAATGCACTAAAAGAACAATTTCTAAAAAGAATATTCTAGTAGCTGCACAGCAACACGCAACATCCATACAGACCACTGTTTATTGTTCAAAAGAACACATTTCACATTTTTAAAAAGTACTTATATAGAAATGATAAACTTAAAAAAAAAAAAAGTGCATAATGGATTTAATGTTTTCATACACTTAACTGTATGTTAACTGCAATTTAATTAATATTTATTATAGTTTAAATGTATATTAGGTAGGACTTAAAGGGATAGTTCACCCAAAAAAGAAAATGCTGTCATCATTTACTCACCCTCCACTTGTTCCAAACTTATTTTCTTCTGCTGAACGCAAAAGAAAATATTTTGAAGAATGTTGGTTGATGGTAGCCATTGACTTCCACAGTATTTTTTGTAAGTCATCATGACTGGTGAACTATCCCTTTAAGAAGATTATTATATGTAATTTCATAATTATGTACTGACAAGCATTTATGATAAACTAAAATATATGTCAGTGTCCTTTCTATTGAAACTTGTTTGTCATGTATTTATATATTTCTGTACTTACACATTTGTAATGAAGTTGCAATTAAGTCAAATTTAAGTTAAATTTAATATATTGAAAATATATTAAATTTAAATGTAAGTGTGCATTCAATGCAATTAAGCACACTTCTTTTTAGCTTGGGTTGTTTTAAATGAAGGTGTGCTTAACTTACTGATGCAACTGGGGTTACATAAGATAAAAAAGTTAAGTATATGATGTATATACTTGTATCATATATCCTCAAGTATATTATGTGTATCCTCTTTCAGATATATGTCTCCTTGCGCAAAATACACAGCTATCCCTGCTGCACAAGCTCCACTCTCTGTTTAAAAACTTATATTTAGGAATCTGTAAGTATTCTCCAGCCAGATTCCTCTCTAAGCTATAATGATTTGCTGGAGCGGCCGGGCTTGAACATATTTTTAGGGTTGTCTAACCAGCACTTGAGCGAGCCCAAGCACTGCTCATTCTAATTTGTGGTGTAACGGGCATGAGCTGGGCTTTTTCAATTAAACACAGATGTTCAGTAGCAGTGGGAGGGGAACGCTTCATCTCTCTCTTCTTTCTCTGGGTGGGCCAGACCAACAACCCCAATTTCTTTAATCAGAAAAGGTTGTTGCTGCTATAAAAAGAAACAGGCGGAGCTCTGGTTCCTCCATGTACTTATACTGAGTGGAGAGAGACAACCCAATGCTTTCTACAAAAATGAATGGGTGCTAACTCTACACTAGTGCCCACAACATGCTGCCCTTCTGCCACTGAACTCTCTGCATACATCTGCTGTGGTTAAGTGTGTAAACTTGAGTGTGTGTGTGTGTGTGTGTGTGTGTGTGTGTGTGCAAACACATGGGTGGAGTATGAACACGCCCTGTGGTAACTTTAGTCTTTCCCTGGTTCTTTTAAAACAACCTGTGGGAGTGTCTGGAGAATCACTGACTTCATGTGAAAGCAGCAGAATGCAGTGTTATTAAAGAAAATACAAGAACGACAACATGACTCCATCTGACTACATGACAAACAGGATCAAAGCTCTTATGCAATGATACTGTGCTGCTGCCATCATAGTTGTTTAAATATACTTGTACACACACACGACACACACATGTTGGGTTCCCATGTTTTATGGGGACATTCAATAGACGTAATGGTTTTTATACTGTACCCCTATCAGTCTATCCCCTTACCCTAAACCTACCCCTAAAAATGCATTTTTAGATTTTCAAAAAACCTCATTCTGTATGATTTATAAGCTGTTTTCCTCATGGGGACCAAAAAAATGTTCCCACAATGTAGGAAATAGGTAGACACACACACACACACACACAGTTTACCAGTACTTAGCTATCTGTGGGAGCTCTCCATAGGTGTAATGGTTTTTATACTGTACAAACTGTATATTCTATCGCCCTACACCTAAACCTACCCCTTACAGAAAACTTTCTGCATTTTTACAATTAAAAAAAAAAACTTTGTTTACTTTATTTTTATTCCAGTTTTACAAATGAGGACATCCCCAAATGGAGGTTTTTGGTGATTTTGTCAGGTTTAGCTCACTTTTGGGTACAAATTTGTCCCCAAAATATGGTTAAGTAGGTACACGCACGCACACACACACATACACACACACACACACCATGAGCAAAACTCCGCATTTGAACAGTCAATAGCAAATACTTAAACTAATAACAAAACAGTAGCTGATTCAGAAGCGC
>NW_015542337.1:1002236-1020195 GCF_001515605.1 Sinocyclocheilus anshuiensis | reverse complement strand
CACACACACACACACACACACACACACACACACACACACACACACACAGACAGACACACACAGTGATTTAGTGGCCCTCTCAGAGCCCAGCTTAGACCCTGTTTCCTATTTCTATCTTTCGAGGAGACATGCTCCTCTATTTTAAGAGTAATTGTTTCTCAAAGTTCACAGTGCAAAGGCTTCTTGAGCATGCATATTAACAAACTATTATAACATTTATATTTTGGCCAATCATTTAGTTTGTTGTTATTTGTTTATTGTTTCAGTTATTAGAAAGAAAGAAAGAAAGAAAGAAAGAAAGAAAGAAAATTCAAAACAAAAATCACCATCATCACCACCACTACTATTACTAATTATTATTCTTAACAATAATAATGATAAATATAACTAAATGTATAAATTAATTCCATTAAATTTAAGTATTAAATAATATTAATAATAATAATAATTCATTGTTATTATTATTATTTGCATAAATGTCACTATTTATATATTACATTCAGCATAAAGGTCTTATGTCAGTGCATTACCTGTTCAAGTTCTGTTATGTTTACTTAATTTATGAATTATGTATTCTGTATGATATTCTGTATGTCTCTTTTGTCATTTTTTTGTAAGCAGAAGTAGAAATGCATACTAATTTATAATAATAATTAATGAAATAATGATTCAAATATTTTACATATTTTACAACTTCTTAAATCTGAAATATTACAATGCACAGTCCAAATAAATGTTCAGCATCTAAATTATACTGTAAGAGGATATAATTAACAACATCGGGCATAAGTGAGCATTTAGGTTGGAAATGAACGGGCTGGATCATTTTCAGAGGGTTATGATAGTAGGGTTTGGGTGGCTAAAGCAGCACTATGTGACAAAAACTCGGTTTGGAAGATGAATTCATGATGTACTCGCTCATTATATACATTTTGCAAATTTTGAACACAGAAAAAGTTACATAGTGCTGCTTTAAATAACAAGGTTGGATAATTGGAACTAAAGTAGTTAACATTTTAAATCTGAACCTATTTGAGGGATGAAGCAGCTGTTGGTACCATTCTTAAAACTGATTATTATTTTTATAATTGAACTTAATATTAATATTTATACTTAATATATTAGAATTGCCAAGAAACCAACTTTGTGATCAATGGTTTAGCCTTCAGCCACCTTTAGTTTGTGAGTGGCAATCACTTACTGATATGAAAGGTTCCTGGTGCTTGATTCCCCTCAAACTGCAGCATTAGGAGGTTGCTGGTTTGACTGTCATGGCGAAGCCATAAAGCTACACCCAAAATCACACCACCAGCCAGCTAAAAATAAGAGAAAAATAAACAGAATGTTTACTAGCACTTTTCAGCATAGATTCACCATTTAAATACTTTTACCGATTAAAAGAGCTGGAATTTAAAATCCCTCAACAGATGTCATCGCCCAGAAATGTTTGTTTCAATTCTTTTTCCTGAGGTCATTCCAGAGGTCATTTCTTCCTGCATTTGGGGAAGAAACTTCTGACAGGTTTAGTGTTATTCAGGCACAAAAAAGGGTGGGGGGGGGTCCACTTCAGCTCTGAGAGTCAGTCCTCTGTGATACCTTTTGTTCGTTTATTTTTTTGTAATTCGTAGAGCAGGAAGCGGCAGCTTAAGTCACAGAATTGTGGAAGCCAGGCCGATATATTTTTGTGTTAGCAGCGTGTAAAGTACAATGACGGGAAACAATACGTATCTCAAGAGGGGTTGGGATTGGCGCTGTATATGATATCACACAACATCATCCTCATGTAAGTTAAAGGTCTTGAATAAAAACACAAATTTTAATTTGTAGGCTTTTATTAAAATGAGTCTGAAAAATGACATGACTTTTCTTTTTAGGACTCTGAATTGGTGTAAACATTATTTATTTTCAGTAATGAATGTTATTCCATAATGTTTGGCTTGCTGCTAAATGCTAATTAGACATTCCTCAAAACTCATGATTAGTTTTACTCGGTGATGTCATTGTTTGAACATCATGTGATGTTTTCTGCAGAGTGTAAAACATTTTATAAAGTGATTGCAGCAGAATGACTGCTCAAGCTATAAAAAAAAACATTTTACTAAATTTACTCCAACTTTTAAACAACTTGTCCACATGTGATTTTCTCTCTCTGTTCTTTTATGGTGTATTTATGTCATGGTGTCCCTACAGCACATGGACATAATTATAGAAAGTGTAAAAATACAGCAAAGCCACAGCTAACCCTCACTCTACAGGAGGCTCTGTGGAGCCTGAGACACATTTTTTTTCTTCATGTCTAGGAATACATTCACAACAAAAACACTGACTATACCATTTAGCTGAATGTGAGATGTAAAAGAAACTTATTGTATGCTTCACAAAATATTTTGCACAGAAACCTCCAATTATCTCTGACATGACATGCTTTTATTCCACTTCATGTATAGACTGTGTTCTAAATATCCTTAAATTCTAGCTTAACAACATCAATTGTTGCTTTATATATGCTTTATATATTTTTTTACATTTTACCTTATTTGTATAATTGTATAGTTGTATTTTATATTTAAATCTGTATCTATCTGTATTTATGTTCTACTGTTAGTGTTATCTGTATGCACCAAGGGTCTGAGAGTAACGCAATTTCAATTCTCTGTGTGTATGTGCTGTACATGTGGAAGAATTGACAATAAAGCAGACTTGACTTGACTTGACTTGATAAACAGTGTAAAAAAATATATATATAAAAAACTTTGAAAGAATGGTGAGAAAAAAATCTGGGGAAAAGCACATCTAATCACTTCAAATAGGACGATTGTTTACAGAGTCAATAGACTCACAATAAGAACTTTCAGAATGACACTTATTGTTTTCTGCTCTGAAGACTTCGTTGAATAAAATCAGGACATTGGTATTCATTTAACTAAAGCAATAAAGCATTGCTTCAGAAATTTTCAGAGGTCGTACAATAAACTAGTAGTACAAGAAACAATAATTAACTTAAAATAATATTGGTAAACAAACAAACTCACCCAGAAAATGAAGTTTAAGAAGAAGAGCATATATTTGATGCACTGAGAGCAGCCGGTAACAGCCATGGCTTGATATCGTCGAAGCTGCTGAAATGATGCTGGTCTGGAGGAAGATGAGTGAGACTCAGTTTCACAGATGGATTTGAGTCGAGCTGCAGGCAGTCCGGATCCACTCTGAGAGACTACCCACGACCTGTGTTTATATAAACGCACTGAGCCAGAAAAAGAGAGGGAGAGAGATGTCCGTGTCCCGTGCCAAGCTCTGCCCTACATTTACATATGTAAAACCTTGTTTTAATCGATTAAACGGCAATGCATAACGAATCTAAATTCACATCAATCATTTGTTTTGTCTGAAATTTATGTTATATTATCATTTATGCTGTATTTTCTATATTTTTATAGTTTATAATATAGGCTATTCTTCCAGAAAGAAACGGTTTTTGATGTTGTTTTGAATTTGTAACACTTATTTCTAAAAACAGTAGAAGTTAATTAATAAAGTAACTTCCTTTACAACAATTAGGCTAAAATGTTTCTAAGAATGTGTTGATGTGTTGACTCATAATAGCTACGTTTTCAGCGCATATTTTGAATAACAAAAACCAGATTTCAACTGTTTTTCTTAACAAGTGATAGTTACAAATACTGCTGTAGAACATACAAAAGTGGTTTCTGCCTTAAGTAGGCTATGTAAAACTGCATATATGTATGTAATATTTTGTTAGCAAAATAAGAAGATTCATTAAAAATAGAGGTTAAAAGTAGAGGAAACTCGATTTCCTGTCGTTATAACTACAGCTCCCATGATGCACCACGTGGGTCAAGCTAGCTGCTAGCTGCTAAGCAAACGGTGGAGCAGGCAGGCGCAAGCG
The DNA here is from genome assembly GCF_001515605.1 of Sinocyclocheilus anshuiensis. Taxonomy (NCBI): domain Eukaryota; kingdom Metazoa; phylum Chordata; class Actinopteri; order Cypriniformes; family Cyprinidae; genus Sinocyclocheilus; species Sinocyclocheilus anshuiensis. The sequence continues at coordinate 1,016,288 of NW_015542337.1, read as the reverse complement.
ATGTTTATTTGACAACTGTAGTTCAGAATCTTTGAAAATCATGAGTTCTTCAGACGAAACGTGTAAAGGCACGAAGCGACCCGCATCTCCAGATAAAGTATGTGGTTTCCATCATCATACATTTTTTTATTTTATTTACTACAGCTGATCTGATATTTTGGTGAACCAGCAGTATTAGCAGATTGTTAGCAATATGTTGTAACTATTTTTAAATGTTATTAGTGTGACGAAGATTTGATATATGCATGTTATTGGTGTAATAACTGCCTGTTTGCTACTGTATTGCGTTTTCTGCAATAATAATTTTGCATAATAACTACTATAACGTTACCAGATAATTCAGTTCCAGGTTATGTCTGGTAACATTTTTTCTGCATTCTTAGATAAACGTCATTTTAATTTTAAGTGGTGTGCTAATATATGTGCTTATATATATATATATATATATATATATAAGAAAAAATGTAAGTGTATATGCTTTTCTGTAACACCCTAATGGCTCAACTGAATCTGTTTTGACCTGTTATGCAGATAGGAGCCACACAATGGAGATCGGCAGATTTAGGGACAGACGAAAGGAAGCAGAAGTTTTTGAAGCTGATGGGAGCAGGAAAGGTACATTGCTTTCTGTTAAATCATTTATTTGTTTCAGACAATTATGTAATTTGAACGTAACCACTATCGCCCATTCTTGCTTCAATTGTTTTTATGCACTGGCAGAAAGAGCACACTGGACGCCTTGTTATTGGGGATCACAAGTCAACGTCCCATTTCCGCAGCGGTGAGTCTCTAGGGCGGAAGTGAAGGGTTGCTGGATTTGAATGCTTGACAGTTCAAAAAGTGATTGCAACCTCCTATTGTGTTGGATGAGACACTTCCAAATCCCCGGTTGTGTGGAGACTGCGACCATCAGATGACATTCTGTATGCCACATATCCTTTTCCCTACAGCGATCACTGGTCAAAGAGTACATGCTCTGACCTTTAAAGCAACCACTGGTAATGTCCTGTCGTTTATTGTGCACATAGGAGCAGGTTACAATGCATTCTACACTTGTAAAATATAAAACAACTACCTTAATCTAGTTTCATACTGATATACAACCATCAGGGAGACATTTTATTGTTATGGGGTAATTTGAATGTCTATCAATGCTATATCAACAACATTGGGATTTGGGAATATGGGAAAATGCTGATGGCCTTTAACTGTCTGTAATGAAGAGGGTTTATTGTGTGTCTGTAGGGGCAGAGGATCGGAAGATTAACACAGAGCTCGAGCACCAGTATCAGCAGGGTCTGGATGGGAAGTTATCAGGAAGGAACAGGAGACACTGTGGACTGGGCTTTAGTGAGGTCAGAGCTCTTTCTTATAAGCTATGGGTTGATATATCGAGACTAACATACTGTGAATTACTCCTGATAAGCTTTAACTGAGATATACTGTGTGTCTGTGAACACGCGTGATCATCTGTTGTTGATTTGTTGTGAACTGCTGTGCTTCCTCTTCAAGCCCGATCCACCTGCTGAGAGTGCGAGCGCCGCTGTGCCCGAGAAGTCAGACAGTTCAGAAAAGGCCCCTGAACCACCATCAGAACCACACAAGGACGAGAAAACACCTTCATCCAACTCAGAGCTCAAGAAACAGGAACTGCACACAGACTCAAAGGAGGACAAGAAAAATACTTTTAAAATGGCATTTGTAAAATCCACATAAATGGCATTGTTTTTGTTGTAATTTCTTGATCTCCTAAAATGTTCCAGTGAGGTATTGAGAGAGAGAGAGAGAGCACATTTTTATTTCCATTCAAATTGAAAAATTGTGGGTTTCAATTTTAAATGTAATTATGTCTGTTGTCAAGTCATTCAGACTTGCCTGGTCTTGTTGAGAATGGTTTATTCTCTACAAATTAAAGGCATAGTTCATATAAGAAATGAAGATCCGGTCTCCGTCTACTCGGCCCTTATGATGTCGTATACACACGAGGATGAGTAGATGAAATCTTTATAGAATTATCAAGAAAGTGAGGTACAGAAATTTGCAGACAAAATGTCACCTGTGTGTATTAAAAGGTGTAGGAAAATATCAATAAAGAGTAAAAATTCTGTGATTGTGATCATAAAAAGCTTTAAAACTTGTCTCCCCCACCCCCGCCCCCAAAAAGATTTCATAAAGGAAAAATAAAAATGAAAAGCAGTCAAGAGTTATACTAGGAAACATGCACTGCATGTCTACAAACAGATATGAAAAGACTGCAAATGTAATAATGGTATATCTGGAACCTTTATTTTGTTTTAATAAGAAGGAAACCACTTTATATGTAATAACTTTGTGCAAACAAACTTTATTTAGAGCTTGAGCTCTATTGTCTGTCAATGTATGAAAATTGTGAATTTTTAATGAACAATCTAATATATGAAGATTTCAGTTTTGCTGAAATGAAATGCAATGTACTCCACAATCTAAATAAAATTTAATATTTTTATACATAATACACAACACTGCAAAAGAATAAGTACCTTAAGTCACGATTACATGGTGATAAAAATGTCATGCAAAATTTAAAAATTGTCAGAATTGTAAAACTGAAAGTTTAACGTTCAAAGTGCTCGCCAGTAAAATTAATAAAAACAATCTCGCATATAAAAAGTTGTGAACAACAGAGAACCTGAATGATTGAATGTTAATTATAAATACGTATTAGGTACAAAACACACACAAAACAATTGATCTTTGGTTCCCAAGAAAGCTTCTCAACACGTTTTAGCACTCAGACATGGCTTTGGCTGCAAAACAAAACATTGAAAATTCACATAAATATCAGGATGACATTGTGTATGATAAAATACTATATTATAATGTTCCCAGAGATGCTGGATAATGTCTCACCGGTGATCTGCTTCCTCTTTATGGAGGCCTCTGTGGCGAGAGCTCGATGAACGCTCATGATCCTCTCCTGCTGCTGCAGCTCTTCATCCAGCTCACTGAAATCTGTCTGCTCGGCATCCATAGACTTCACACTGAAATGCCACAACAGAAGACAACATCTTAGTACATCATCCATTTACATCTGCTTAAGTCTTATTTTCCCACCATACCTCGACTTAGACAGTAGGCTTTTTATCTTTGCTACGGTGCGAGAACGAGTCTCCTTCTCTTCTGGACTCAGGTCTTCATCTAACTCCACATCCATGAGTCTCTCTGGGATGGATACCTTCTGTGGCGTACACAGCTGACAACAGAGGAATCCCACAATACACCGAGTTTATCTCAAATAATACAGACATCTGCAACTTAATAGTTAGAATGAACTATACCTTAACCCTAAAAAGCCAGCTGTTATGGCAAGCCGTTTTAGCTTAAAATATTCCCAGCGTTACTAGTAACAATTGAATTAGAGAGCTCTGCAATTACAGAGCTCTGCAATTAAACATATCTTTAATGTGGTTTTTTACTAGCATAAATTGAATTATAGAGCTCTGTAATTGTATTTTTACTAGTAATAATTAAATTAGAGAGCTCTCTAATCGGAATTGCTACTAGTAAAAATTGATTTAGAGAGCTCTCTAATTGGAATTGTTACTAGTAAGAATTCGGAGGTAGAGCTCTGTAATTAAAAATGAATGGAAGTCAGTGGAGACATATGACTAGTAAAAATTGATTTGTAGAGCTCTTTAATTGGAATTGTTACTAGGAAGAATTTAATTAGAGAGCTCTGTAACTGTAATTCTTACTAGTAATAATTGAATTAGAGAGCTCTCTAATTATAATTGTTACTAGTATGAATTGATTTAGAGAGCTCTCTAATTGCCATTGTTACTAGTAAAAATGCAATTACGACGAGTAACGCTGGAAATATTTTAAGCTAAATCAGCTTGCCATAAGATGTATCGTTCGTGATTGTATTATTTAAATTTATAAGAACTCTTAAGTTATCAACATAATCAAAACTTTATTGAAAAATCTGTTGTACATAATCTACTACATGCTTTCTGTCATCTGATTGATAGTTTATATTTTTTAGCAACTGATTCAGGTCGTGGTACACGTTTTTGTGGTGAACTGATTTTTATAAAGCAAAGGTAAGAAGAAGTTTTATATTTATAGAATTTGAAGTTGAACACTTAACTGGACCGCAACAACGTGGCTTTATTTAATTATCCATACATTACATGACTGATATTTACATGCATTTTTAGTCTGCTATGCTGTTATAGATTTACATTATAAGCTATCAGAATTTCATCTTACATTTTGGTCATAAATACCAGCAACTGCACCAAATTTAATATTTTTGCTTAGTTTGGGCCTCTTGAGTAAATTTTTTCCCCTCCTCGAGTATGAGCTCCATATTCTCCTATATAATACAACCATGAAAGTCATAACAAATATGATACTTGCACAAACTTTCATATTTTATCTAAAGGTTCAATGGACTTTTAAAAAAGTTAAAAATCTTTTTTTCTTTTTTGAATATTATTTCATACTTCAGGGTTACAACCTAACTGGTTAGGATTGAATCAGGTGATTTTGGTTTGTCAGCAAATGTCACTAAAATTTGACTATACCTCCCGGGTAAGATCAAACTCAAAGTTCACAGGCTCCAGCTCCTGTGCGTTCATTGGCCGGGCCTCCACAGTCAGCCATTCATCTGATCCCAGCCGCTGTTTTTCGTCATACAAGGCCTGTTTTGGTCGCTGCAAATCAATGACTTTTTCCCATCCCTACTAGGGCGAAGACAACAATATACAGCATTTATGCAACACACACTCCAATTCCTCTGGAAATGAGCCTTGATCCTGGATTTAAAACCTCATGGGTCAGACACAAAATATCTTTGTCATATCACAAAGATGACTAATCTTTACTTAAGTAACTAAGTCAGCTGTTTTTATGCTTTTGTAGTTTCTCCTGCACTTAAAGAAATAGTTCACACAAAAAAATGACAATTTTCTCCAAATTTACTCACCCTCAGGCCATCCAAGACGTAGTTCATTTGGAGAACTTTAGCATAACATCACTTGCTCAGCAATGGATCCTCTGCAGTGAATGGGTGCCGTCAGAATGAGAGTCCAACCAGCTGATAAAAACATCACAATAATTCACTAGTAATCCACATGACTATAATCCATTATCTTCTACAATAAACAAATGATGCATTTGTTTATTACAAACATGCAGCTTTTCGCTTCACAAGACATTAACTGATGAAGTGGTGTCAATCGTGTGGCTTACTTGTGGATTATGGAGATGTTTTTATGAGCTGTTTGGACTCTCATTCTGACGGCACCCATTCACCCATTCAGGTTAACGGCACCCATTCAATTTATGAGTAAGTGATGCAATAGATATAACAGAAACATACTCATCTACATCTTGGATGGCCTGAGGGTGAGTAGGTTTTGAGAAAATTTTCATTTTTGGGTGAACTACTTTAAATTTAAGCCTGGTTTTGTTGACAAATTGGTGAAGAGACAGAAAAAAGGAGAGAAAATACAGGCATTAGGCAATTGTGTCACTATTACAAATCACACCCATCACCAAATTACAACATGCTATAGAATTTTGTAGTTGAACACATCTAACCATGCAAAACAGCTTACAATCAGCTTTAACAGTTAAAGAACCATGCAAACCCATCCATTCATTCCCCCACTCATAGGCATGTATTACTCAGTTGTCAGAGATACATCTACAAGTACAGTCACACTGCAATGAAAAAAGGTATTTAGAAAATTCTATTTATTTGTGCCTTTAGTGCAAACCTCAACATTAGAAAATGAAGAAAATACGATGTGACTCGAGTTCAGAGGTTGGTGTATTGATGTACACAACAATATTATATTTGTCTTACAGCTAGTCTGCTATCACAGTTTTGTTGTTAATTAATTATGGTTCTTTTTGTCACTGTATACAGTTCATATAACAACATACAACATCACTGCCTACTGACAAACAGGTTAACAGTGATGAAGGTGCTGGTGTGGTTAAAGACCCCATGAAATGCCTTGACGAGTGCAGTTTTTTTCGTCCTGCGTTGATATACTACTCTTCCAAAATTTCAGGTCAGGAATTTTTTATTTTATTTATTTTTAAAGAAATGTATACTTTTATTCAGCAAGGACACATTCAATTGATCAAAAGTGACAGTAAAGACATTTATAATGTTACAAAAGAGTAATGGCTACTGAATTTTCCCATCACAGGAACAAATGACAATTTAAATTATATTATAATAGAAAACAGATATTTTTTCATAATATTACTGTTTTTACTGTATTTTGATCAAATAAATGGAGCCTTGGTAAGCATTAGACATTTCCTTTAAAAAAATCTTGCCTTAACTATTACCTTTTATTTAATGTGAATTGATTTTCCTCTTGCTACTGCTAGTCAGGTGGTACAGTATTAGGTCTGAGGAACATTCTCACTCTAAAAATAATTTTTGGGATAAAAATCCAGCCATTAATATTTTTGGTCTGTTTTTCCAGAAGTGAAAGTCTATAAATTGTACATTTGGCCTGAAAGACAATTTTAAAAGCACACCAGCATACAGATGGCCTCAAAGCTAACAAACAATTTTCATTCATGGGGTCTTTTGGCCATAATAACGGTTAAGAGGAAAGTTCGTATCAATTGATAATGATGTGAAGTTTGTCAGTTTGAAACTAGGGTTAGTAAAATGTTACACCCCTCTGATTGGCAGCTGTTAGTGAAACAACAATAAAACATCACCATGATTTTTAGAGAAGTGAGTGAACTTTTTCAATTTTCATTGAGTGAGCCAAACTGGAATTGGTGTTAGTGGATTGAATTGGCGTTAGTAGATTGAATAGATATTTTTCCTTAGATAACTCAAAATAAATTACTGTGAGTAATGTAGTTTTTAACTGCTGTAATATGAAAACCATTTGCCATTTTTTAGCCATACAGCTGATAACTATCTGATAAAGAATCTAGATCTGAGTGGTGTTAATTGTCCCATGAATCAAAACAATGGGGCAATGTGCAGCGTGACTCAGAAAAAGATGTGAACTTAGTATTGCATGGGTCTTTAAATTTAAGCCTGGTTTTGTTGACAAATTGGTGAAGAGACAGAAAAAAGGAGAGAAAATACAGGCATTAGGCAATTGTGTCACTATTACAAATCACACCCATCACCAAATTACAACATGCTATAGAATTTTGTAGTTGAACACATCTAACCATGCAAAACAGCTTACAATCAGCTTTAACAGTTAAAGAACCATGCAAACCCATCCATTCATTCCCCCACTCATAGGCATGTATTACTCAGTTGTCAGAGATACATCTACAAGTACAGTCACACTGCAATGAAAAAAGGTATTTAGAAAATTCTATTTATTTGTGCCTTTAGTGCAAACCTCAACATTAGAAAATGAAGAAAATACGATGTGACTCGAGTTCAGAGGTTGGTGTATTGATGTACACAACAATATTATATTTGTCTTACAGCTAGTCTGCTATCACAGTTTTGTTGTTAATTAATTATGGTTCTTTTTGTCACTGTATACAGTTCATATAACAACATACAACATCACTGCCTACTGACAAACAGGTTAACAGTGATGAAGGTGCTGGTGTGGTTAAAGACCCCATGAAATGCCTTGACGAGTGCAGTTTTTTTCGTCCTGCGTTGATATACTACTCTTCCAAAATTTCAGGTCAGGAATTTTTTATTTTATTTATTTTTAAAGAAATGTATACTTTTATTCAGCAAGGACACATTCAATTGATCAAAAGTGACAGTAAAGACATTTATAATGTTACAAAAGAGTAATGGCTACTGAATTTTCCCATCACAGGAACAAATGACAATTTAAATTATATTATAATAGAAAACAGATATTTTTTCATAATATTACTGTTTTTACTGTATTTTGATCAAATAAATGGAGCCTTGGTAAGCATTAGACATTTCCTTTAAAAAAATCTTGCCTTAACTATTACCTTTTATTTAATGTGAATTGATTTTCCTCTTGCTACTGCTAGTCAGGTGGTACAGTATTAGGTCTGAGGAACATTCTCACTCTAAAAATAATTTTTGGGATAAAAATCCAGCCATTAATATTTTTGGTCTGTTTTTCCAGAAGTGAAAGTCTATAAATTGTACATTTGGCCTGAAAGACAATTTTAAAAGCACACCAGCATACAGATGGCCTCAAAGCTAACAAACAATTTTCATTCATGGGGTCTTTTGGCCATAATAACGGTTAAGAGGAAAGTTCGTATCAATTGATAATGATGTGAAGTTTGTCAGTTTGAAACTAGGGTTAGTAAAATGTTACACCCCTCTGATTGGCAGCTGTTAGTGAAACAACAATAAAACATCACCATGATTTTTAGAGAAGTGAGTGAACTTTTTCAATTTTCATTGAGTGAGCCAAACTGGAATTGGTGTTAGTGGATTGAATTGGCGTTAGTAGATTGAATAGATATTTTTCCTTAGATAACTCAAAATAAATTACTGTGAGTAATGTAGTTTTTAACTGCTGTAATATGAAAACCATTTGCCATTTTTTAGCCATACAGCTGATAACTATCTGATAAAGAATCTAGATCTGAGTGGTGTTAATTGTCCCATGAATCAAAACAATGGGGCAATGTGCAGCGTGACTCAGAAAAAGATGTGAACTTAGTATTGCATGGGTTTCCAATTGATTTAAGTGCTTGATAGGAAATGTATTTCCCAAATGCAATCCTCAACATTGATGTAACCAGTCATTAACTGAGAAGTCAGTGAAAGATGTTAGAGCAAGTGAGCAACAGAAATACCTTTGAGTGCAGCATAATAAAAAAAAAAAAGACAAAGGAGATTTTAAGCAAAGAAAACCCAAATATCAGGCAGCTCCTGCTGATTACTCTGATTGAAGTAAATTGAAAGGTGGTTAAGCGTTTGATTTGGGCCAAACGCTCCTTTTGACCCACCGACTCAGCAATAATTGCTTGCTAATCAAGACACGATGGTCCTACTCAAATGGTTATTTCCTACCATTAGCAATTTGCTAACAAAGCCATTGACTAAATGAGTGCAAGCTGTCGTGGCCACATTAAATGGGCAATAGAGTGCAACAGCCGGGTTCCAAAGTAGCAATCCCATTCATTTTCTCCATAAAGGAATTGATTTTTAACAATAACATATAAAGACAGACCTACTGTGAGCTAAGAGGTTGTTAATCAGTGGAATATGCTTTTGTTGAAGCCATTTATTTCAAGTTATTTCAACATATTTTTAAAGAATCCTCTTTAACAGCAGAATTCCTGGTGAAAAATGAAATTCCCATGATTCTGCAAAATAATCTCCATCATTCAGAGAATCGTGTGAAGCAAATTTTGTCAAAAGAATATATACATATATATTTATATATGTGACCCTGGACCACAAAACCAGTCATAAGGGTCAATTTTATGAAATTGAGATTCATACATGGTCTGAAAGCTGAATAAATAAGCTTTCAATTGATGTATGGTTTGTTAGGATAGGACAATATTTGGCCGAGATACGACGATTTGAAAATCTGGAATCTGAGGGTGCAAAAAAATCTAAATATTGAGAAAATCGCCTTTAAAGTTGTCCAAATGAAGTTCTTAGCAATGCATATTACTAATCAAAAATTCAGTTTTAATATATTTACGGTAGGAAATTACAAAATGTCTTCATGGAACATGATCCTTACTTAATATCCTAATGATTTTTGGCATAAAAGAAAAATCGATCATTTTGACCCATACAATGTATTGTTGGCTATTGCTACAAATATCCACGTGCTACTTATGACTGGTTTTGTGCTTCAGAGTCACATATATATATTTAACAATCACTATTGGAAAAAATGAATGGTAAAACTACTTCCGGAACCAAAGTTGGTGCACTCCATAGTTTCATTTGAAATCATTCTCAGAGTGTTTGAGCTGAAGCAGGATTTTCTGACACTGATGCTCAGGTTAGAATGAAGAGGCACTTCACTGATTTATTCTTCTATAGGAGATGATGATTAAGAATGATTGCACACAGAAACACCTTCATACCCAGTTAATTACCAACAATAATTAATTTGTTGTTAATACGAGGCAGCAGGGTCAATAATTCCCACCATATTATGTTCATATAAAATATAGCTTTACAAATTTAGCTTTACAAAAAAATGTTTCAAATCCATTGTGAGAGATCAGAAAGGCAGTCAGAGATAGTGTTATCAGTTTCTCTTCACATTCGAATATATTCACAAGTCTGTGCAGGAGAAGCCAGGAGTCGATTTCTGGACTGTAACTCTCCATGTGTCTGTCCACATTCTGGCCAATCCTTAAACACACCCACAGCACGGCCCCGTCCCACCCATGGCCTGTTAATGTGAAGCTGTGCTTTGTTCACGGAGTAAAACGTGTGTTAGCATGTTAGCTTTGTGTTTGTGGCCTTATGGTGGAGGGCCGTAGCGAGGGTCCCTGTGTTTATTTGGAAGGGAGTAACGTACTGGTCCTGGGTCAGAGCTGACGGGTCGAGTGGAGGTGTGGGAGCCCACGGGCTGTCGCTCACCCTGACTCAAGTTACGTTTGCGCTCGCGCACTAGAGCTCTCTGGTGCCTTCTCATTCTCTCCAGCTGCTCCTCCACACTCATCCTCCCTCTCTGCGGCAGGTGATCAGGCTGAGACTCTCCCGAGCACAGCCGCTCCAAGGCACTCTTTGGTCTCTCCAACATGAGACAGAAAAAGTCCATAATGAATTAATATAATATGAAATAAATGCTTAATAAAATAATACAAATACAAATTGCTTATGTTTTTAATGAATGAATATAATATAAAATCATAAATATTACAGAAAATGACAATTCGTATATATATATATATTCTACATTATTAAATTACATTTTGCATTAAATATAATAAATTATAAATATATTCAAAATGAATAAATAATTAAATGAAGTATCAGTTCTACAGTAATCAGGTGCTCACTGTTGTCGATAACGCTGAATCTCCTCTCCTTAGTGAACAGGAAGTCACACCGTACTGGTTTATTCTGGATGAGGAGCCTGACAGACCTAAGTGATCACAAAATGATTATTATTTTTTTTAGGTATACTGGTATTACAACTTGTTAAATGGCATTTTACCACTAAAAGCATCATGTGTCTTAAAGATAACCTGAATGATCAAAAGCTGTAATAATATTTCACCTCTTCTTTGAAGAGTCAGGTAGCCTGGGTCTACTTGATCTGTTCCTGCTCCAGGAAGCTCTGGTTCACTCAGGTAGGATCGCAGTTCCACCTAAAGCCCAAACATTTCATTTCATCAAAAAAAAAAAAAAATCCACATTGCAAAAGGATAACTGTTACACTGTTTACAGGACCACAAAAAAAATTATAAAAATAAAACTACAAATATATAAATAGATACATAGTATAGCATCTATTTGTACTTTGATTATGACATCATTTTGAATATGACAATATGATAATATAACATAAAAACATATTTAAACTTTTAAAATAAAATACATAAAATCTAATATATATATATATATATATATATGCTTAACAATGTTGTCGATAACGCTGAATCTCCTCTCCTTAGTGAACAGGAAGTCACACCGTACTGGTTTATTCTGGATGAGGAGCCTGACAGACCTAAGTGATCACAAAATGATTATTATTTTTTTTAGGTATACTGGTATTACAACTTGTTAAATGGCATTTTACCACTAAAAGCATCATGTGTCTTAAAGATAACCTGAATGATCAAAAGCTGTAATAATATTTCACCTCTTCTTTGAAGAGTCAGGTAGCCTGGGTCTACTTGATCTGTTCCTGCTCCAGGAAGCTCTGGTTCACTCAGGTAGGATCGCAGTTCCACCTAAAGCCCAAACATTTCATTTCATCCTAACTGCAGAGTAATCAATCACAATGCAAAGACTAAATGTTATGGTTACACGGATGGTGTTAAAACATAACGCCACTGAATAAAATTACATTATTTTATTACAATTGCATTATTCAGTAACTGCATTTGATTTCATATACTGTATGTGAAGTTCAGTAAAACAAATGACTTGAAGTGTTTTATTTTAGTATTATTTATACACTATTACAGTATTAATTCATATTTTGAATTATTTTTATAGTTTCCGTTTTCATTTTAGTTTATGTTTTAATAATTCTGTTGTGATTTTGTAATTATTATTGTTATATACACAATATAAATAAATATGTATAATATAATATAATATAAATATTTTATATAAATAAATATAACTATTTATTATATTTATTAAATATATTTATTTTATTTCAGCATTATTTAAAGCACTGAAAACAACTTTTAATTGTTTTAGTTTCAGTTAACACTGATGTTAACAGTGAAGTTCATTGTTAACTTTACAATAACAATGACCTTCACGAATGAGTTAAAATTACCCTGCAATCTCCATTCACATAGCTGCTTTCTCTGTCTCGTTTCCTCTCATCAGATTGTCGTTTGAGGCCACGGACAGAAGTGTGTCTGATGACCGATGTTTCTTTAGGTAGGGGCGGGACAACAGGGGGTGTGTCCTCATCATAGAGGAGGGGCAAAGGTGGTCTGGGTGGAGCATCATCTTCTTCCTAAAAAAACAATATTATGCACTTAAGTAAACCATTAAGTATTGTTAATTAGTTGTCTTTAGCAAGGGTCTTTTGTCTAAAGTACCTTACAGTACAATAATTTTAGGAACAGCATCAGTCAAGCAATACATACCCATTTTGGCACAGAGTGAGGATGCTGAAGATGTTCACTGTACATGGGCAGTGATAACGGACTGGAGGTAAGACTGCGTTGGGGTGACCGCACCTCAACTGCGGATGGGGTCGTGCACCGAGAAGGCACTGTCGACTTGATCACTGAAGGCACAAGTTTTCTCTCTGGACACAAACATAAAGAGCACAAAAGCAAGAGTTATATACCAATGTTATATTAAGAAGAACAAGATCTGTAGTAGGTTCATTAACCCTATCTAACTAGTTAATTCTTACCTGGGTTCTTCACTGAGTCTATGGTGATTTTGAAGGTTTCTCTGGATGAGCTGAGTCCAGTCATTACGTCCTCTATCCTCCAGAGCTCCCTCCTCAACTGATTTTTCTCCTGAGAAAAAAACACACCTATTCAAAAGTCTTCATATGGTATTTTTATTCTAGCCAGGATTATTATTACTAAAACCATATAAAAAAATGTCATTACTTTTAAAAAAAGGTATGTTCACACCAAGGACGATAACTACAATGATAAAGATATAGTTTTAAAAACCGATTTAAGTTTAAAAGAATAGTGGCGTTTACACCACAACTATAACACTAGTGGCACTTAAAAAATAAAAATAAAAAAACACTGACAGCCGATTAGAATCCACTGACTTTTAATAGCTTGAGCATTTAAAGCAGCATATGACATAACTGCTGCTCATGCTTATGATAAACAATGCTAGTGTGCGCTGGTGTGTACGCTGATATAGTTAACGTTCTTGGTGTAAATAGGCCATAAACATTAAATAAAATAAAATATTTAAAAATATATATTTTATTTTAGCTAGTTGCCAAGTCCAGAATTGGGTAGATTACTTACAAATTGTAGTCTGTAACTGATTCCAAATTACATGACAAAAATTGTAGTTAGTAACGTAATATATTTTATATATATATTTTTAGGTAATATAATTAGACTACTTTTAGTTACTTTTAGATTACTTTTGATCTAACTAAATAATAAATAGGATAATCTTGTTCCATAACGATGTAAAAATACAAAGAATAAGAAAATATATTCCATTTGCTGTAATTAACAACATGAAGTGCATTACGTTACGTCAAGGTAGGGCTGTGCAAAAAATCAAATGCGGTTTTCATGCGCATCTCGTCAGTAAAGCCGCTCCTGTGATTAGTAGTAAATCTCCAGAACGTGCTTTCAGATGGAGCGCATTTACTACACAGAGCCGTAGTTCACTGACAAGCTACGCAAAATCGCGTTCAAAATCGCAGGCGATTCATTGCCGATTTATGTAAA
>NW_015542337.1:962230-1002028 GCF_001515605.1 Sinocyclocheilus anshuiensis | reverse complement strand
ACAGGAGCGGCTTGACTGAAGAGATGCGCATGAAAATCGCATTCGATTTTTTGCACAGCCCTATGTCAAGGTTTCCCAAACTGGGGTTCGTAAATGAACTCCAAGCTAATAATTAATTAGATAAAAAAATGTCAAATTATAATTAATTTTAAGATAACATCAATTAAAATAAAACACTTACTAAAAAATGTCATACTTTATTTGTTTTATTTGTTTATTAACCAACGTCAGAGAACCATGGACATGCAAATGTGATACTTAATAAATATTTATTTTAAAATCTCAGGGGTACTTCAAGTAAATATGTTACGTTCAGATGACAAAAAGGTTTGGGAATGCCTGCATTATATGTAAATAAGAAATAACATGAATTTGTGCCCTTTAATGTGTTTGAAAAGCCTTCAAAAGACATAGTAATACATGGTTAAATAACCTACTGAGTGGTTATTCAAATTAAAAATAATGTGTTCATCAGTAGTTGATGCAATGTTGAAACACTTCTTAAACCAGAAATGATTCTTGTAAATCCAGTGGTCAAATACTGCATAGCCACCTGACCGGTGACTTGTCTTTGTGTGAATGTCCACCAAACTGAAAGACTCTACGACGGTATATAAGCGGTAGGCTATTTTAGAAAGGAACATTTAAAAGATGAAAAAGAGGAATTAGGGAGAATCAATAAATCATGAATAATTTATTGATGTTGCGTGAATCTGTAATCATGTAATCAATAAAAAAGTAACTGTAGTCTGATTACGAGTATTTTAAAATGTCTTTTAATCTAATTACAAATACTTAATTTTTAGAATCTGATTATGTAATCCAGATTATATGTAATCAGTTATTACCCAGCTCTGGCCAAGTCAACATTTCTTATTTTCATTTAGTTTAAGTACTAAAATAAACTGAGCAAAATAAACTAAAACGAATTACCAAAACTAATAAAAACTAACTAATTCTAAATATTAAGAAAACATATAATAGTATTTCTGTCATGAAAACTCTCGGAGGGATTGGCATGGTAATGTACATGACAATGTTAATGTATTTGGTCTTAGCGGAATAGATCTGCTACGCTGCTGCTGCTGCTGCTGCTGCAGAGCAAGTACTGAGACTTGCTACTGCCAATACATCCACAAGAAATACTGCTGCTGCACATATAACATATGTGAATAACCCACATAGCACACATGATCACCCCAAAGCAGATCTATACAGGTGGAGCTGGGGAAGGTGGAGGGTTTTTTTTTAAGTGTGCTGCAACTGCTACCACAAGCATTAGCCAAATATTTGAATGTTGAGCAGAGAGCTCATTGGCTACGATACAGGAGAGAACCAATCAGCTG
This sequence comes from Sinocyclocheilus anshuiensis, assembly GCF_001515605.1. NCBI lineage: Eukaryota > Metazoa > Chordata > Actinopteri > Cypriniformes > Cyprinidae > Sinocyclocheilus > Sinocyclocheilus anshuiensis. Next base: position 1,000,682 of record NW_015542337.1, on the reverse strand, counting down.
TGACATGTGATAATGATGTCATTATGTCATACTGAGTTAGATCTATCGGACTGCGTCATCTAGAGTTTCATGCCAGAACTTTGTATTTCAATGATACTAGAATAACTGATTCTAGGTAAAGGTGACTGCATATTTATATGTAAAAATGTATAAAAATGAATAAGGCAGCTAATCAAGTAGGTGAGAGAAAATCATGATAGCAAAAAAGACAGGACTATAAAAAAGGATTAAGAAATGGAGAGAAAAAAGACCTGAGGTGATGTGCAGAGATTCATCTGAGTCTGCAGGACGTCCCTCAGCTGTTCCACTGACTGCTCCAGCCTGCTGTAGTCCTCCCACGCTCTCTCCATCTCCTGAACAATACAAATATATGAACAATTAAAGCTTTTTCTACACCAACAACCAGTTTACTTATTACACATTACATTAAATATGATGTTACCCGTGACCCCTATGACAAGCGATTTGGAGAATGGATGTATATTATATTATATGGATGAATGGAGATGGGAAGCACTGTAGGTCTACATCCCATAATATACTCACCGTTGAAACTCTAGAAATGTCAGCTCGAATATGCACCAGGTCCTCTTGAAGAAGTCGCTGCTGGTAGGCGATCTTCTCAGCATGAGCCGGCTGATCCTTGTACCGCTCCATCTGCTGGTGGGACACATCCAGAACAGACTCAAGCTTGTCCTAGAAAGAAAGAACAAAGATAACAACACTGACATACCCAGAACAACAAGATCAAAATAAAAGTCAAATTTGCCTCACCTTATCATCCTTAAGTCCACTGAGTCTGAACTCAAGCTCTTGCAGTATTTTGTCTTGTTCACACAATCGACTCAGTGTCACCTGCAGTAGCAAACAGAGCATTATGGACCAGTTCAGACCAGGAAATTGAGCTAAATAATATGAAATAATTATGTTTTGTGCATAGCAATATGTAATTAAAGAGTAAGACACTGATTTGTCCTTTATACTCACATCTACATCACTTTCTGCCACCTTCACTGGCTTTGCCGGCCGTCCTTTCAGACTCTCTGTCGCACTCACCTAATAAACAATTCACAGATAAAGCCTCCTTGTCTTAGAGCTCCAGAGACAGAAACACATCTATTTATTCAACACAAGCAAAGCAAGACCAACACTATACAATGGACACTGTATTGAAAGTCACAGTGAGAAGCTTTGAGACAGTATTCTTCATTTCTAATGCACATATGTAGGAGCTGAAGCTTTCTGGAAGCACAATGGCAGGATGGTGTCTGTCTCACTTGATCTTCATGCCAACAGAATACAGCTGTGGGACATAAATGCAATGTCTAAAATAAAGCCTCCACAGAAAACGCTGCATGGTAAACTCATAAAAGAAACCAAAGCTCTGGACAACAATGAACTGGACAGTGTGGGGGAGGAACTAACTAAAATAGCAAAGCTACAACTTAGCTTAGCTGGTTTCAAATTTACATTATTTCACACACAGCCTTGCAACCAAGCGAGAAGTGTCAAACTTAAATGTCTCTTTCTAATCAAATAGTAATTGGTAGGCCAATTTAAATAATCTGGATGATTCATTTAAATGAAATTAGCATTTAGCATTTTATGTATTCTTTTTGTAGTGATATGCAGTTATTAGTATAATATTTTTAGCAATAAAAAGCAAAGAAATTATTTTAGCACTGTTTTTGATTTAGTTACACTGCTTTTCAAAAGTTTTGGAGTCAGTACGATTTTTTTATTTTTATTTGTTTTTGTTTTTGAAAATGTTATGCTCACCAAGGCTGCATTTATTTGATCAAAATGTAGCCTAGTAAAACAGTAATACTGTGAAATATTATTACATTTTACAATTTAATTTAAAAAATTTTTATTTAAAGCTGAATTTTCAGCAGCCATTACTCCAGTCTCACATGATCCTTCAGAAATCATTCTAATATGCTGATTTCTTATTATTAACAATGCTGCAAACAGTTCTGCTACATAATATCTTTGATATATTCTCAGGATTATTTGATGAATAGAAAATTCAAAAGAACAGCAATCATTTGTAACATTATAAATGTGTTTACTGTCACTTTTGGTCAATTTAACGCACTTAAATCTTGCGCAAATCTTACTGACCCCAAACTTTTGAATGATAGTGTATAGAAATTTCAGTGTTGTTTAATTGTATTGTTTTAAATTAAGTTGGATGCTGTTAGCCTAATTTATATTATTTATCATTATACTATTATATTACTTATTGATTTTGTGCCAGATTACTCTTGCTCTTTTTAACTATATCATATTATCTGATAATTATACAGTGGGTACGGAAAGGTTTTATTTTTTTACCTGCATGTCATGTGCAACGTCAGAAACGTCAGAGAACCATGGACATGCAAATGTGATACTTAATAAATATTTATTTTAAAATCTTTCAAGTAAATCAAAGAACCGTGAACTTGCAAATGGGATACTTTATTGTTAAAATATTTATTTTAAAATCTCATAGGTACTTCAAGTAAATATATTAGGTGAAAGTGTATCAGATGACTAAAAAGTTTGTGTATTTGTGCATTTTAATGTGTCTGAAAGACAAAAGCCTTCCAAAGACATAGAAATACATGGTAAAATAACGTGGTTATTGGTTATTCAAATAAAAAATAATGTGTTCATCAGTAGTTGATGCAATGTTGAAACACTTCAGAAATGATTTAGGTTATTTTAGAAAGGAACATTTAAAAGATGAAAAAGAGGAATTAGGGAGAATCAATAAATCATGAATAATTTATTGATGTTGCGTGAATCTGTAATCATGTAATCAATAAAAAAGTAACTGTAGTCTGATTACGAGTATTTTAAAATGTCTTTTAATCTAATTACAAATACTTAATTTTTAGAATCTGATTATGTAATCCAGATTATATGTAATCAGTTATTACCCAGCTCTGGCCAAGTCAACATTTCTTATTTTCATTTAGTTTAAGTACTAAAATAAACTGAGCAAAATAAACTAAAACGAATTACCAAAACTAATAAAAACTAACTAATTCTAAATATTAAGAAAACATATAATAGTATTTCTGTCATGAAAACTCTCGGAGGGATTGGCATGGTAATGTACATGACAATGTTAATGTATTTGGTCTTAGCGGAATAGATCTGCTACGCTGCTGCTGCTGCTGCTGCTGCAGAGCAAGTACTGAGACTTGCTACTGCCAATACATCCACAAGAAATACTGCTGCTGCACATATAACATATGTGAATAACCCACATAGCACACATGATCACCCCAAAGCAGATCTATACAGGTGGAGCTGGGGAAGGTGGAGGGTTTTTTTTTAAGTGTGCTGCAACTGCTACCACAAGCATTAGCCAAATATTTGAATGTTGAGCAGAGAGCTCATTGGCTACGATACAGGAGAGAACCAATCAGCTGTGACATGTGATAATGATGTCATTATGTCATACTGAGTTAGATCTATCGGACTGCGTCATCTAGAGTTTCATGCCAGAACTTTGTATTTCAATGATACTAGAATAACTGATTCTAGGTAAAGGTGACTGCATATTTATATGTAAAAATGTATAAAAATGAATAAGGCAGCTAATCAAGTAGGTGAGAGAAAATCATGATAGCAAAAAAGACAGGACTATAAAAAAGGATTAAGAAATGGAGAGAAAAAAGACCTGAGGTGATGTGCAGAGATTCATCTGAGTCTGCAGGACGTCCCTCAGCTGTTCCACTGACTGCTCCAGCCTGCTGTAGTCCTCCCACGCTCTCTCCATCTCCTGAACAATACAAATATATGAACAATTAAAGCTTTTTCTACACCAACAACCAGTTTACTTATTACACATTACATTAAATATGATGTTACCCGTGACCCCTATGACAAGCGATTTGGAGAATGGATGTATATTATATTATATGGATGAATGGAGATGGGAAGCACTGTAGGTCTACATCCCATAATATACTCACCGTTGAAACTCTAGAAATGTCAGCTCGAATATGCACCAGGTCCTCTTGAAGAAGTCGCTGCTGGTAGGCGATCTTCTCAGCATGAGCCGGCTGATCCTTGTACCGCTCCATCTGCTGGTGGGACACATCCAGAACAGACTCAAGCTTGTCCTAGAAAGAAAGAACAAAGATAACAACACTGACATACCCAGAACAACAAGATCAAAATAAAAGTCAAATTTGCCTCACCTTATCATCCTTAAGTCCACTGAGTCTGAACTCAAGCTCTTGCAGTATTTTGTCTTGTTCACACAATCGACTCAGTGTCACCTGCAGTAGCAAACAGAGCATTATGGACCAGTTCAGACCAGGAAATTGAGCTAAATAATATGAAATAATTATGTTTTGTGCATAGCAATATGTAATTAAAGAGTAAAGCCATGTGATAATGATGTCATTAGGTCAGATTGAGTTAGACCTATCGGACTGCACCATCTAGAGTTTCATGCCAAAACTCTGTATTTCTGTCATGAAAACTCTCGGAGGGATTGGCATGGTAATGTACATGACAATGTTAATGTATTTGGTCTTAGCGGAATAGATCTGCTACGCTGCTGCTGCTGCTGCTGCTGCAGAGCAAGTACTGAGACTTGCTACTGCCAATACATCCACAAGAAATACTGCTGCTGCACATATAACATATGTGAATAACCCACATAGCACACATGATCACCCCAAAGCAGATCTATACAGGTGGAGCTGGGGAAGGTGGAGGGTTTTTTTTTAAGTGTGCTGCAACTGCTACCACAAGCATTAGCCAAATATTTGAATGTTGAGCAGAGAGCTCATTGGCTACGATACAGGAGAGAACCAATCAGCTGTGACATGTGATAATGATGTCATTATGTCATACTGAGTTAGATCTATCGGACTGCGTCATCTAGAGTTTCATGCCAGAACTTTGTATTTCAATGATACTAGAATAACTGATTCTAGGTAAAGGTGACTGCATATTTATATGTAAAAATGTATAAAAATGAATAAGGCAGCTAATCAAGTAGGTGAGAGAAAATCATGATAGCAAAAAAGACAGGACTATAAAAAAGGATTAAGAAATGGAGAGAAAAAAGACCTGAGGTGATGTGCAGAGATTCATCTGAGTCTGCAGGACGTCCCTCAGCTGTTCCACTGACTGCTCCAGCCTGCTGTAGTCCTCCCACGCTCTCTCCATCTCCTGAACAATACAAATATATGAACAATTAAAGCTTTTTCTACACCAACAACCAGTTTACTTATTACACATTACATTAAATATGATGTTACCCGTGACCCCTATGACAAGCGATTTGGAGAATGGATGTATATTATATTATATGGATGAATGGAGATGGGAAGCACTGTAGGTCTACATCCCATAATATACTCACCGTTGAAACTCTAGAAATGTCAGCTCGAATATGCACCAGGTCCTCTTGAAGAAGTCGCTGCTGGTAGGCGATCTTCTCAGCATGAGCCGGCTGATCCTTGTACCGCTCCATCTGCTGGTGGGACACATCCAGAACAGACTCAAGCTTGTCCTAGAAAGAAAGAACAAAGATAACAACACTGACATACCCAGAACAACAAGATCAAAATAAAAGTCAAATTTGCCTCACCTTATCATCCTTAAGTCCACTGAGTCTGAACTCAAGCTCTTGCAGTATTTTGTCTTGTTCACACAATCGACTCAGTGTCACCTGCAGTAGCAAACAGAGCATTATGGACCAGTTCAGACCAGGAAATTGAGCTAAATAATATGAAATAATTATGTTTTGTGCATAGCAATATGTAATTAAAGAGTAAGACACTGATTTGTCCTTTATACTCACATCTACATCACTTTCTGCCACCTTCACTGGCTTTGCCGGCCGTCCTTTCAGAGTCTCTGTCCCACTCACCTATTAGACAGTTCACAGAAAAAGCCTCCTTGTCTTAGTGCTCCAGAGACAGAAACACATCTATTCAACACAAGCGAAGCAAGACCAACACTATACAATGGCCACTGTACTAAAAGTCACAGTGAGAAGCTTTGAGACAGTATTCTTCGTTTCTAATGCACAGATGTAGGAGCTGAAGCTTTCTGGAAGCACAATGGCAGGATGGTGTCTGTCTCACTTGATCTTCATGCCAACAGAATACAGCTGTGGGACATAAATGCAATGTCTAAAATAAAGCCTCCACAGAAAACGCTGCATGGTAAACTCATAAAAGAAACCAAAGCTCTGGACAACAATGAACTGGACAGTGTGGGGGAGGAACTAACTAAAATAGCAAAGCTACAACTTAGCTTAGCTGGTTTCAAATTTACATTATTTCACACACAGCCTTGCAACCAAGCGAGAAGTGTCAAACTTAAATGTCTCTTTCTAATCAAATAGTAATTGGTAGGCCAATTTAAATAATCTGGATGATTCATTTAAATGAAATTAGCATTTAGCATTTTATGTATTCTTTTTGTAGTGATATGCAGTTATTAGTATAATATTTTTAGCAATAAAAAGCAAAGAAATTATTTTAGCACTGTTTTTGATTTAGTTACACTGCTTTTCAAAAGTTTTGGAGTCAGTACGATTTTTTTATTTTTATTTGTTTTTGTTTTTGAAAATGTTATGCTCACCAAGGCTGCATTTATTTGATCAAAATGTAGCCTAGTAAAACAGTAATACTGTGAAATATTATTACATTTTACAATTTAATTTAAAAAATTTTTATTTAAAGCTGAATTTTCAGCAGCCATTACTCCAGTCTCACATGATCCTTCAGAAATCATTCTAATATGCTGATTTCTTATTATTAACAATGCTGCAAACAGTTCTGCTACATAATATCTTTGATATATTCTCAGGATTATTTGATGAATAGAAAATTCAAAAGAACAGCAATCATTTGTAACATTATAAATGTGTTTACTGTCACTTTTGGTCAATTTAACGCACTTAAATCTTGCGCAAATCTTACTGACCCCAAACTTTTGAATGATAGTGTATAGAAATTTCAGTGTTGTTTAATTGTATTGTTTTAAATTAAGTTGGATGCTGTTAGCCTAATTTATATTATTTATCATTATACTATTATATTACTTATTGATTTTGTGCCAGATTACTCTTGCTCTTTTTAACTATATCATATTATCTGAGTGAAAAATTTAAGGGGGTCTGAATACTTTCCGTACCCACTGTATAATTGAAAACTGCCCCCATCAATGTAGTTGGCTACTTTTTGTTAGCAGCTTGTAGTGAAGCTAGTAAGTTTTCTGAATAATTGTTTCAAGAGGAATTAAGAATTTAAGAAGTATTTTCCCCAACACTGATACTGGAGGTCGTAAGGGACGTTTCAGAGGAATATTCTACTGCTACAACATACAGATCATCTAGAAAGCTACACATAATTACTAGACATCAAATTAATGAGATAAATAGTTTGCTAAAGAAAGAAACAGAATGCATTGGTGAATCAGCTGGCTAAATTTGAATCATTCCCTGCACATGCACTGAGCTTGCCCATCCCATCCAGACCTGCTGTCTCATTGACCCAATCACACATACCCACAGCACAACATATCACTCACAAAAGGCAGGGAAGATAGGCATGCCAGGCTTGTGCCAACACAAAGCTATGTGCACCGTGTAAAGCAATGGGAATGCGGACACTCTGGATGCCGACAGTGCTTACGTTCCAGAGTGGTCTCAAACCCCCCGCAGTGCAGGTTTGTAACACACTGTGAACCATGAGGATCAATGGCTCTAAACTTTTCATCTGTGGCAAACGGAGATAGACAGTTATAGTCAAAGGAGGACCAGCCTTATATACGCTTCGACTGGATCATTACTATTACCATTACCATTCTATAATTCCTGATTATGCCACAAAGTTAGCATACTAAATATAATCAATTTCTGAAATAAAGCAAATGCTTGATTCCTCGCCCCAAGTGAGCTTTCTGTGCTGTGTTAGTGTGTTAATACAGAAGGTTTAAGAAGAAGGTAAGACAGGAATAAGAGAGACAGAAATGGAGAGGTCCCACCTTCAGATCTAAATATTCCAGGTCCTTCTTCAAGTCCATGTATGTGTCATCAGCCTGTAAGTAGCAGGAAACATTTCAATTGGCACTCTTCTACTCTTTAATTAACACTAATGAGTTGTTTTATCTATCCACCACACACTTTAGTGTAACACTGCACTAGCACTGAAGCAATAGCTGGCTATGCACCTGGTGTGCCAGCTTTGGGACAAACTACACATATCACACTACTGGCTCGATACCACATACTCCTTTGTTGAACATTGTTCGCATTTACATGCAAGTGACAGCTATACACACTACCGCTCAAAAGATTGGGGTTGGTAAGATTTTTTAAATGTTTTTAAAAGAAGTCTGTTATGCCCAATGGCTGCATTTATTGGATTAAAATACAACAAAAACAGTAATAATGTGAAATATTTTTTCTAATTAAAATAGCTGTTTTCATTTTTAATATATTTGAAAATGTAATTTATTCCTGTGATGGCAAAGCTGAATTTCACTACTCCAATCTTCAGTGTCACATGATCCTTCAGAAATCATTTTAATATGCTGATTCCGTGATTAATTAATTAGTTAAAGCTGCAGTCCGTAACTTTTGGTGCTCTAGCGGTTAATAAACAGAACTGTGAGCATCTTGCGGAAGAACATTGTAGCCGGAGCTACTTCTCTCTGTTTATGTCTATGACAAATCACGCAGGTACTGGGCTACTCCGCAGCGGGACCGACCCGAACCAGTCTGAAATAGTCCAAATATAAACACTTATTATAGCTGTACCGTAGTGATCCAGGACAAGCCAGTTTGGAAAATGAATTCATGGTGTACTCGCTTATTATATAAATTTTGAACACAAAAAAGTTACGGACTGCAGATTTAATTAATTATATTTTTTTTTAGAAAGCTCAAAACAAAAGTGTTTATTTCTTTTGCAACACTATAAATGTCTTTCCTCTCACTTTTGATCAGTATAATTAATTTCATCATCAGTTGCCCTCACCCCATACTTTTGAACAGTAGTGTAAATTTACTTGAGAAGCAATGTTTTGTAAGATATTAAGAAATTACACTATATTTCATAGAACATACTAAGTTTTCTCCCTTTTCCCTTTGGCAGCAAATAGTTTGTTTTAAGCATAAACCTAAAAGTATGTTTTAACCCTTAACCTAAGCATAAAACAAAAATAAGTCTTAATTAATATATTATGTGATTTCACTTCTCAAGTAAATTTATGTTTGTTTTAGGGATGTTTATATTTTTTACAGGAAAACAAAACAAAAGTATAGATTAAGAAAGTGATTATTCTGAGTGTGTTACATTGACATTAGGTTGGAAACAAAAGAATATTTGGTAATATTTTACAACAAGGTTTCATTTGTTAACATTAGTTAACCACATTAGATAACATGAACTAACAATTAAAGGGATAGTTCACCCAAAACCGAAAATTCTGTCATTATTACTCACCCTCATGTCATTCCAAATCCGTAAGACCTTTGTTTATCTCCAGAACACAAATTAAAATATTTTGATGAAATCTGAGAGCTTTCTGACCCTGCATAGACAGCATTGCAACTACCACGTCCAAGGCCCAGAGAGGTAGTAAGGACATCATTAAAATAGTCCATGTGACATCAGAATGTGAAAGCCCGCAGGTGATGGAGATTTACCGCTGATTACAGAACCGGCTTTACTGATAAGATGCGCGTTAAATATCGCATGCGATTAATCGTGCAGCCCTAATAACAACTTTATTTAACAATTTCTTCTCTTTTGTGTCAGTCCTCGGCACGCGTTCACAAGTTCAGGGGTTCACGAGACGCATGCTTGTGGTGCTGCTGACACAGGAGCCGGGATTCTGACGCAGAATGTCCATCTCTCTTAGTTCATCATCTGTATATTCTGGTTTAAATAAGTCAGAGAGGATGACTTGAGAGATGGACATTCTACGCCAGAACGCCAGCTCCTGCATCAGCAGCACCACAAGCATGCGTCTCGTGAAACACATGCTCGTCAACATATAACACTATAATAATACTATCTACACTACAAAAGTTTGGGGCTGTCTGCATTTATTTATTCAGTACAATACAGTAAAAACAGTAATATATTATTAGAATTCAAAATAACTGTTTTTATTTTAATATATTTTAAAATGTAATTTTATCCTATGATGGCAAAGCTGAATTTCCAGCAACCATTACTCCAGTCTTCAGTGTCACACGATCTTTCAGAAATCGTTCCGGACATCATTAAAATAGTCCATGTGACATCAGTGGTTCAACCTTAATTTTATGAAGCTACAAGAATAAATTTTGTGTGCAAAGAAAACAAAAATAACAACTAGGGCTGCACGATTAATCGCCTGCGATATTTAACGCGCATCTTGTCAGAAAGCATGGAGATTTACCGCTGATTACAGAACCGGCTTTACTGATAAGATGCGCGTTAAATATCGCATGCGATTAATCGTGCAGCCCTAATAACAACTTTATTTAACAATTTCTTCTCTTTTGTGTCAGTCCTCGGCACGCGTTCACAAGTTCAGGGGTTCACGAGACGCATGCTTGTGGTGCTGCTGACACAGGAGCCGGGATTCTGACGCAGAATGTCCATCTCTCTTAGTTCATCATCTGTATATTCTGGTTTAAATAAGTCAGAGAGGATGACTTGAGAGATGGACATTCTACGCCAGAACGCCAGCTCCTGCATCAGCAGCACCACAAGCATGCGTCTCGTGAAACACATGCTCGTCAACATATAACACTATAATAATACTATCTACACTACAAAAGTTTGGGGCTGTCTGCATTTATTTATTCAGTACAATACAGTAAAAACAGTAATATATTATTAGAATTCAAAATAACTGTTTTTATTTTAATATATTTTAAAATGTAATTTTATCCTATGATGGCAAAGCTGAATTTCCAGCAACCATTACTCCAGTCTTCAGTGTCACACGATCTTTCAGAAATCGTTCCCTTATGCTGATTTGGTGCTCAAAAAACATTTGTATTATTATCATTGTTGAAAAATTACTTCTGTGGAAACCGTGATACATTTTTCCATGATTCTTGGATTAATAAAATCCATAGAATCCAATAGATAGATAGATATTATTATTATTATTATTTTACTTTCTTCTTATTAAAGTTACAAAAGTGATTAAGTCAAGAGCAGTGAGAGATTTTCTCTCACTGTTGCTTGATTAATATGAATGGCAGACAGGACGAATATTAAGACAGCTTTCCCTTTAAGACCGAAGTCCGGATCCAATATACTGTTACAAATGCGTTTTCTTTTTCAGCTGTTTACTCTCTCTTAAGACCTAAATCACTTTGTTTATGAGAATACTTGCAAAGTCGGTGATTCTGACGCATATAAGTGTGTTTATGAGTGTGTTTACTCATGAACGCGTGCCGAGGACTGACACGGAAGAGAAGAAATTGTTCAATAAAGTCATTATTATTTTTGATTTCTTTGCACACAAAAAGTATTCTCGTAGCTTCATAATATTACGGTTGATCCACTGATGTCACATAGACTATTTTAATGATGTCCTTACTGCCTTTCAGGGCCTTGAACATTTCAGTTGCATTGCTGTCTATGCAGGGTCAGAAAGCTCTTGAATTTCATCAAAAATATCTTAATTTGTCTTCTGAAGATGAACAAAGGTCTTATCGGTTTGGAACGACATGAGTTTAAATGTGAGTTTAAATGTTCTACAGCATTTATTAATCTTTATTAATGTTAATCTCAACATTTACTAATGATCAAATGTTGTATCTGTTATCATTAGTTAATGCACTGTGATGTGAACTAACATGAACATTAACATTTTTATAAACTAACACTTCCAAAGGTTAATAAATGCTGTAAAAATATATTGCTCATTGTTAGTTCATGTTACTTAATGCAGTAACAAATGAGACCTTATTGTAAGGTGTTACTGAATATTCGTTTAACTTTACCTCAGTCCTTGACGCCAACGCATTCAGTACAAACCAAAGCAATTACACTTAGAGCAACACACTTCTGCACACATATTATTACTACCAATAACAAAGCATGATTATCATGACGTTACTGTTGAAATAATCTAGGCATATCCTACAACAGATCAAACCAGAACTTTAGATAATGTTTCATGGGGACCACAGACTCCAGCGTACACCTACTCCATGAAAGCAAACATTTTTGATCTTTGTATTTTCAAACTTTGGAGCAACAGCAAAGCATACTCATGTAGTATGCATAATGCCTCAGACCGATTGCATATACAATTCATGCCGATGGTGGGACAGCCAGATACAGCCCCTAAGCATGACATGCCATGCTACGCTACAATACAAAGAAGCATCATGTAACAAAGCCAAGGGAGCTACAGAGAGCCAGGCGGGTAAATAACAGCAGCAGAGGCACGCTAGTAATGAGAGGTGCTAGCTAAGCAGGCCGAGCCCTGACCTTCACCCGAGACAACTGCTGGAGGTGGGCCAGCGCATTGTTGCGCACACCTGCCATCATGGCCTGGTGTCTCCGTAACTGGATGAGGAGAAGGGTGAGCTCCTCCGGCTGGACCACAGGTTGTGAGGGTACGATCAAGGCAGAGAGAGAGTTGTGTGATCAGATTATTTACACAAATGCCCATTGCAGCCATGAAAAGAAGAGGACTGGCTCCACCAGCAGAGGTTTTTTGGGTGTCATTCATTTTATGCCACTTTGATTGCTGATATCTTATAGACTCATTAATAGCGGCGCAAAAGAGACGAACTAAACTGTAAAATTTAATGTAAAAGTATTTGTAATTGCTTAATATTTTTCCAAAGTTGTGTGGAAAAAAATGTCTTACTGTTTTTCCATGCAGGCTGGGTGCACTGACTGTATGTGTGATGTAGCTGGATGGAGGCATTGAGCGTCTTTCTATTGTGGCCGACTGCAGAATGATAAAAAAAATGAAAAGAGATCAACACATTTAAATATATTTCATCAAAAACACATGCTCATCAACATATAACACTATAATAATACTATCTACACTACAAAAGTTTGGGGCTGTCTGCATTTATTTATTCAGTAAAATACAGTAAAAACAGTAATATATTATTAGAATTCAAAATAACTGTTTTTATTTTAATATATTTTAAAATGTAATTTTATCCTATGATGGCAAAGCTGAATTTCCAGCAACCATTACTCCAGTCTTCAGTGTCACACGATCTTTCAGAAATCGTTCCCTTATGCTGATTTGGTGCTCAAAAAACATTTGTATTATTATCATTGTTGAAAAATTACTTCTGTGGAAACCGTGATACATTTTTCCATGATTCTTGGATGAATAAAATCCATAGAATCCAATAGATAGATAGATAGATATTATTATTATTATTATTATTATTATACTTTCTTCTTATTAAAGTTACAAAAATGATTAAGTCAAGAGCAGTGAAAGATTTTCTCTCACTGTTGCTTGATTAATATGAATGGCAGACAGGACGAATATTAAGACAGGTTTCCCTTTAAGACCGAAGTCCGGATCCAATATACTGTTACAAATGCGTTTTCTTTTTCAGCTGTTTACTCTCTCTTAAGACCTAAATCACTTTGTTTATGAGAATACTTGCAAAGTCGGTGATTCTGACGCATATAAGTGTGTTTATGTAATCGTTCAAAGTCAATAAAGCGGGGGAAAAAATGCTTACGTCTTTTAAAGGAGAGCTTTAAACCTTACAGCCAGACATTTTTGCTCCTTGAAAATGTTTACAAGCTTAGTGTCATTAGGGTCATGTCATAGTGATATATATTTTTTTTTTACAAAAATTAAATACTAATTTTATTCAACAGGATGCATTACATTAATATTTAATATTTTATCCATGCAAAATGAATCAGCACAAATATTTTAAACATTGATAAAAATAAGAAATGTTTCTTGAGCACCAAATCAGCATATTAGAATGATTTCTGAAGCATCATGTGACACTGAAGACAAGAATAATGGCTGCTGAAAATTCAGCTTTGCATCACAAAAAATAAATTATATTTTAGTATGTATTCAAATAAAAAATATATATATTTAAATCGTAATAATTTTTAGCAATATTACTGCTCTTAGTGTACGTTTGAAAATCAAATGCAGTCTTTGTGAGTATAAGACACTTTTTTAAAAATACAAAAAATCTTACTGACCCCAAACTTTTGAATAGTACAGTGTACTTTGTGTAACCTCAAAATCCTCCATAATCCCACAGACTTTCTTGTAAATACTACTACTGTGGATTGTGATGTTATGGATAAACAGGGTGGTTGTTCTTGTCACCTACTGACCTTATAGGAGCGTAGACGGTGAGGAGAGTTTGATGGTGGCACCTCCACAGTGGGCCTGTCCTCCAGAGGTTTGACTGTAAGCCGTTCTGCAGGCGTGTGGGGTCTGCGTGGAGACAGCAGTCTGGGCCCAGGAGGCCCCGGTGGAGAGATATCTGCCAGGGTCGGAGGCACAGAAATGGAGCGAGCAACGTCTGAGTTGACTCTGGTGGAGGATACGGCGGTGGAGTAGTCTGGAGCGGGAGTGTACACGGGGGCGGTGGGGCTGCCGTGGCGATACTGCTGTCTCTGTTGCCATTCGTAGAGCTGCCACACAGTGTTGTCGTGCGTCGCAGGTCGCTGGCTGTGGCCATGGGTTATCTGGAAATGATTAAGCCGGTCATGGGAATATTTGTATTCACTGGACAACTGACGGTGAGCGGTTGGTGGGCTTTGCCGCACGGTCTTTGGTAAAGACTGGTATTTGTCTATTGTGCCGTACTTCGGATGAATGGAAGGGGTCCGACGTGGAATTGTGCCATCCGTAGATACAAACCTGTGACAACCAAATTGTTTATTATTTTTTTTACATTTTTTATGCATTATTTGGACAAAATAAATGGATATTCAGGGTCACTAAACTCGATTCCAAAATTAAAATTAAATTAAATTAATAAAAATTAAAACATAAATTTATGCTATGTTTATTATATATATACTGTGTACACTAGCGTTCAAAAGTTTGGTATCAGTAAGATTTTTACATTTTTATTCAATGAAGTCTTGTATGCTCACCAAGGCTACAGTTAGTGATTAAAAATACAGTAAAAACAGTAAAACTGGAATATTACTACAATTTAAAATAACTTTCTTTTCATTTTAATATATTAAAATAGAAATGTAAATAAAATTTAATTTATTACTCTGGTGGCAAAGCTAAATTTTTAAACAGCCATTACTCCAGCCTTCAGTGTCACATGATCCTTTAGAAATCATTTTAATATGCTAATTTGGTGTTCCAGAAACATTTCTTCTTATTAGAAATGTTAAAAACAGTTGTTCTGCTTAATATTTTTGTGGAAACAGTGATCAATTTGTCAGCATTCTTTAATGAAGAGAAAGTTGAAAAGAACAACAATTTATTTGAAATAGAAATCTTTTAACATTATAAATGTCTTTACTGTAATTTTTAATAAATGTAATGCATCCTATCTGATATTAATATAAATTATAATATATTAATAATATTATTAATAATATTCAGCATATTATTAAGAAAAACTTTTTGAAAAAGCTAATTTTATTGTGAAAAAGAGAGATCTTTAAACAGCAGTAGTGTGTAAAAGAGGATATTGTGAAATATTTAAACAATAAGGTTGTGTTTTCATTTAATTTTACTAAATAAATTGATACGTTTAATTACTGATCTATCTATCTATCTATCTATCTATCTATCTATCTTACTGACCCATAACTTTTAAATTGCAATGTATTTATTTTTAATAAACAAAGTCTTACTGAGGGATTGGTTTATTTTATTTTATTCTAAAGAACATAAAAAAGTTTCATCAAATATTTTTTCCAACTTTCCCAATTTTCACAACTCAAACACATCCTGATGCCTAAAATAAAAAAGTGCAAGACTTGTCTTGTTAAAATTAATTGATAAGTATTTCACATTACAAAAGTAAAATGAATTGTGAATGGCATTTCATGTCTACTTGACAAACTGAAAATTGGGGTGCTGTTTTCTGTCAGGATGATTTATTAAGATTTCACCCACTTGGGGGCGATACATCCCATGACTCTTCACAGTAACATCTGACTCTTCTAACTACTCTCTGTACAGCGTGTCTGTGACTGAATTCAGAGAAGCATACCACCATACTACTCTAACTACTTCTGCTATATCATTACATGGCACAAACAGTAAGAAAATTATAATAATTTGAATTTCGCCTGTGTAAAAATACGCGACAGATGTATATACTCACCCCTGGCGTTCTTCCTTCTGTACTTTGACCCAGTTCTCCACCTTCTCCAGTGCACTCCTCCTCTGTACCTGAATAGGAGTTTGAGAAGGCGGTGTAGGCCCCCTTTGATACCCAGGCATGCCGTTCTGCTCTATGGGCGTACCGTTCCTAAGCACTGGCAGGGTCGAGACGGCCCTTGAAGGAGCTCGAGAGGAAACTTGGGATGCTGGTGTCGACCCTGGAGCTAAAACCTCCACCTCCACTATCCTCCTCGCTGGAGATTTACCACTCGCCGGCTCCATCTCTCTTGGAGCAACCTGAATCTCCACTTCTCCAACAAATCCTTCCTGCTTCTCCTCCAGCAGCCCGTCACTTTGGATGACCTCGGGCTCTGGAATCACGTAGCTGTTGATGTGGCTGGTCTGAGGAACAGCCTGCTGCTTGAGTTTCTCAGAAACGTTCACTTGGTCTGGATGATCCGACTCGTCTCTGTGCGGCGAAAACATGACATGTGCAAAGGTCAGTGAGGTTTTATGAGTCTATTATATGATGCTGTTATCATGCTGCCACATGTCAGGTCTGTTAGATTAACACCATTCCAAAGCATGGAGTCTGGATCATACAGTAACCCCGCCTTTACACATGAGGGAATCTGCTCATAAAACTAAATATATCCCTCACTGTAGCAGAAAAAGGCACCGCTTGACCAACCCCACAGTAGTGTTAATTTCGTTAACGAAAACTATGACGAAAAATGTTCGTTGACGAGGTTTTTTCCCCATGACTAAAATGAGACAATGACGAGATGACAATAAGGTCAATAAACGATAACTATGACTACATCAACATGCAATATCGTTGATGATAAAAGGCAAGACTAAAATGTATTTTAAAAACTATACAAAAATCTCTATTTTCATCTAAAAAAAAGGAGAAAAAATATTATTGCGGACTGCTGTATGTGCCCTACTACGTGATCTTTCATGTGTGCAGTTGACAGATATCAAGATACATTTTCTACTCGGTGTTTTGCTTAATTTTTGCAATCTGGCAACCATGCACATGTGCTCGCTCTTCATTGCGGAATCGCTGATGATGATCTGAAAACACCAACAAAAAAAACAAAAAAAAACTTACTCAACCACTGTTGTTTTAATAGAGAAAAATTAATGCAATTAGGAATTATTGGAATTACTATTAGGAATATAATATTTTTTGTTTCTTTTTACCAGTTTTTATAATGTAGACAGAGAGAGTGTATATCTAAGCCTTTGATATTAATTTATATATTAATTAGCCTATAATATTTAAGTCTTTGATATTATTTTTTATATTAAATAGCCTATAATAAATCAGTACACTAGATAGGTAAAATAAACCATGTGTACAAATTCACATTCTGTTGGTTTGTGCTTATTGGTGAAAGTGCAATACCTGAAATGTAAAATAAATTTTTTCAAATGACAACAATCATTGCGATTATAATTTTGAGCAAAAATTATTTTGTATCAGTTTAACAGTTATACAGCATGATGAAGATGTGACTAAGTTTTCATTGACTAAATCTAGACTAAACAAAAAAAGGACAAGGTTGGCTAAATATGATAATAGCTAAAAAGTAACACCCTGGCAAGAGCCTACAAGAATCTAGCATTGTAGAAGTGAGGTTTGCACAAGCACCACACATTTAATGCTTAAATATCAGTTATAAGCAAAGTCTTACCGCTACAATGAGCACTAAATAGTCTGTTAAACTTTGCAAATACTCATTGCTTGGTTTCTTCTAACAACAACTGTGGAATGAAAAATTATTCAGTATCACCATTTAAAATTAATTCCGGCTTCAAATTGTCCGTATATAGCAGTCTAAACGTGACATGATTAAATCAGGCCCTCAGTGAATCTACATTTGGAGAAGACATGGCTGTTGGGAGCTTGGCTATCTCTACTGGAGCTCACTCTACAGTCAGACTAATAATATCCAAGCTGCACAGACTAAAAAGAAATAGCCTCTAGTGGCTCTTTGTATTCAGACACACTGAAAGTCTACAACAGACAAATCTCCATCTGCATTTTAACATGAACGGCTGTTCCTTTAGGCCTGATAATATCTACGGTATGTAGAGATGTAATTGTTTGTGTACTGATTGAGAAGAGATGCATTTATTCTAATATTTAGATAAGATTCAGTATCTTGTGAGAAAAAGTATATTTTCCCTATAGTGAAAAATAAATATACTAAAATGTATTTGAAATACATTTATTTCATGCTAAGTATACTACAAATACATTTACATATTTATGTACTTAATAGTCTGTGTGTGGTGGCTCTTGATGCCTTGACCCCAGCCTCCGTCCATTCCTTGTGAAGTTCACTCAAATTCTTTAATCGATTTTGCTTGACAATCCTCATAAGGCTGTGGTTCTCTCGGTTGGTTGTGCATCTTTTCTTCTACACTTTTTCCTTCCACTCAACTTTCTGTTTACATGCTTGGATACAGCACTCTGTGAACAGCCAGCTTCTTTGGCAATGAATGTTTGTGGCTTACCCTCCTTGTGAAGGGTGTCAATGATTGTCTTCTGGACAACTGTCAGATCAGCAGTCTTCCCCATGATTGTGTAGCCTAGTGAACCAAACTGAGAGACCATTTTGAAGGCGCAGGAAACCTTTGCAGGTGTTTTGAGTTGATTAGCTGATTGGCATGTCACCATATTCTAATTTGTTGAGATAGTGAATTGGTGGGTTTTTGTTAAATGTGAGCCAAAATCATCACAATTAAAAGAACCAAAGACTTAAACTACTTCAGTCTGTGTGCATTGAATTTATTTAATACACGAGTTTCACAATTTGAGTTGAATTACTGAAATAAATGAACTTTTCCACGACATTCTAATTTATTGAGATGCACCTGTATACTAAACTGGCATACTTAAAGTCTGCTAAAATGGAACAACTAATTGAGTACTTAATGCACTTTACTTGTGCGGAAGTAGTGCTGAGGTCCAACTAAAGATATAGTGAAGTATATCTGATTCTGCTAAAGTGGAACTATTGCAAGTATACTTCAGGTACAATTTAAATATCTTGCATTTAAAGACCTATATTATTCAAAGATCATACAATCCTCATCAATAATGACATTAAAACACATTTCTGGCTTAATATTAAAAGATGTGCATTGTGCACAAGTAGTACCCCAAATAAAGGTTAATTATAATTCTTATATCAGCAGGTCTCGAGCAATATGTCAGTAAATATGTTAAAAGATTTGACCTATACCTTTTATAAAATAAATAAATTTTAAATATGTTAGCATAAAGAAAAAGTACTTAAAGTACTTAATGGAAATAACAAAAGAATGTACTTAAGACACTTAATTGCGTGTTAATTGCAATTAAATGAAAATGTATTATAGTTTAAATTTATATTAAATGCAAGCTGAACTTTAGAGTGCTTTTTAGCCCACTAAAGTAGTACTTAATTACATCTTTATATTGGACAATTACTTCTATTGTCTTTGAAATATTGTTTGAAATAAAGTGTACTGGCGAATATACCAACAAGCATTATATTTCACAAACTAAAATATAATGTAATTCCTATTAACGTGTATGTCACAGATTTAAATATATTTGTATTTACACTTTTGTAACAATGAAGTTGCAATTTAGTACATTTAAAATGTAGTAAATTAATAAAATATTAAAATTTAAATGTAACACTACAGTTAAAATTATAATAAAGTACTTTATCATTTACTGTACATGTACTCAATACTTGGTAGGGGCTCCTTTTGCTTTAATTACTGCCTCAATTCCAGCTTCTTTGGCAATGAATGTTTGTGGCTTACCCTCCTTGTGAAGGGTGTCAATGATTGTCTTCTGGACAACTGTCAGATCAGCAGTCTTCCCCATGATTGTGTAGCCTAGTGAACCAAACTGAGAGACCATTTTGAAGGCGCAGGAAACCTTTGCAGGTGTTTTGAGTTGATTAGCTGATTGGCATGTCACCATATTCTAATTTGTTGAGATAGTGAATTGGTGGGTTTTTGTTAAATGTGAGCCAAAATCATCACAATTAAAAGAACCAAAGACTTAAACTACTTCAGTCTGTGTGCATTGAATTTATTTAATACACGAGTTTCACAATTTGAGTTGAATTACTGAAATAAATGAACTTTTCCACGACATTCTAATTTATTGAGATGCACCTGTATACTAAACTGGCATACTTAAAGTCTGCTAAAATGGAACAACTAATTGAGTACTTAATGCACTTTACTTGTGCGGAAGTAGTGCTGAGGTCCAACTAAAGATATAGTGAAGTATATCTGATTCTGCTAAAGTGGAACTATTGCAAGTATACTTCAGGTACAATTTAAATATCTTGCATTTAAAGACCTATATTATTCAAAGATCATACAATCCTCATCAATAATGACATTAAAACACATTTCTGGCTTAATATTAAAAGATGTGCATTGTGCACAAGTAGTACCCCAAATAAAGGTTAATTATAATTCTTATATCAGCAGGTCTCGAGCAATATGTCAGTAAATATGTTAAAAGATTTGACCTATACCTTTTATAAAATAAATAAATTTTAAATATGTTAGCATAAAGAAAAAGTACTTAAAGTACTTAATGGAAATAACAAAAGAATGTACTTAAGACACTTAATTGCGTGTTAATTGCAATTAAATGAAAATGTATTATAGTTTAAATTTATATTAAATGCAAGCTGAACTTTAGAGTGCTTTTTAGCCCACTAAAGTAGTACTTAATTACATCTTTATATTGGACAATTACTTCTATTGTCTTTGAAATATTGTTTGAAATAAAGTGTACTGGCGAATATACCAACAAGCATTATATTTCACAAACTAAAATATAATGTAATTCCTATTAACGTGTATGTCACAGATTTAAATATATTTGTATTTACACTTTTGTAACAATGAAGTTGCAATTTAGTACATTTAAAATGTAGTAAATTAATAAAATATTAAAATTTAAATGTAACACTACAGTTAAAATTATAATAAAGTACTTTATCTGCTTGAATATGTTAGTTAACATCAAAATAAGTGTATTTTCATAATGCATGACAGGATTATTAAAACAATTATTAAAATGTACATAAAAGAAAAATATTATTTTTGACATCTGACAAAGTACAATACTTTTAAAAGTATTCTGTAAGTACAGAACTTTAATTTAATATTACATTATCTAGCAGTACAGTATTTTTAAATATACTTCTAAGATTTAAAGTACTGTACAAGTACCCATTTACTTGTACAATTTTAAACTGTTCAACTATGATTTGCCCAAATAAAGAGTACTAAGAGGTTTGTGCAATTGAACAAATTGCATGTGCACTTCGTGGGCATATTATTGCAGATCATTTACTCAAGAGTATTCGCACAAATAGCCACATGTGCAAATAAGTTGGACCAAAACAAAGCCTACAGAGATTCTCAGAAAACATGAAACCCACATTCCTACAGTCGGACTTGAAACGGCAAGGCGTAAGCATGCCTGATTCCATTCAAAGCACCAAACAAATGGTATACACAAGACATCTCTGGCAAAGGAGAACGGGAAAACACAAACATAAAGGCATCTATGAGAATGAAAAGCCACTCTATGAGTCTCTACATGAAGTTATGAAAAGATATGACTCAGAATGGCGTTTTTATCCTGGACTATCACAGTCTAATTTTCTGCCTCGCTGACTGCCAGCTCAAGCTGACACTAGTCTCATTAGTGTTGGGCTGCTATGACAACTCACAAGATCCTGCCGTGATCCCAATTTGGTGCCTTGGTTAACGACATCACCAGCAGTGACAGCTAACTATTCAATCTTTTATGGCTGAAATTGGGCGACACGCATTACGCATGTCAAAGGAGAGCATTGATGGTCTAAACCATATACATGTTTATACAGCCTGCATTCATACTGTATTTAAAAACAGTGTGACTCCAGATTTTTCCTATTTATGTTTATAGTATCTGAACTAGGGATGAGTATTTTGTCATTTTGACTGTTTGAGTACTCAGCCCACATCTGAGCTGAGTTTGGGCTCTGTGACTGTCTCAAAGAAGTGAGACCGGCCCAGACAACAGAGAGACAGAAAGCTGAGTCACTGCTCAGTACCCGTCTGGTCTTCTGCACTGGCAGAGCAAGACACACTGCAGCATCGCTGTCAATCAACAAGACTGATGCCTGACAAACACTTACAGACTCACAACTTGTGAAAACTGCATTTGATAGTACACTTTAAACACAAACACACACACACACACTATTTAACAAACACTTCAGAAAACAGCTGCAAACTAACATTAAATCACACAAAATTCATATTTTTAGAGTAAAATAGGAAAAGAAAATGTTAGAAAACATTTGTTTATAAGAAAAAGATATACCTAAATCAGAACTTTTTAATTCCACTTTTTTTGACCAGAAGCAAATTTTTCTTACTCTGAAACAGTGTATGAAACACTAAATTCTAAATGAAATATAGCTGAATACTTAAAGCTATAAAAGTAATTTTTTCCACTTTTGTTTTCTTTGTCCTTTGATTAATAGACATCACAGCAGCTGGTTATTTAGCTGGCTATAGCTGCCGCTGCTGAACGTGAAGCAGATCTGACACGCATCATATTTTCTCTCAACTCTTTTTACCCATGCACGTAATTTATTTCGCGCTTTGATATGAAAGGATACAGGCTACAGCGTGCGCCGGCGCCTTTGTGCGTGCAATTGAAGAGCATGCGCTGCGAGCACAGTACCGTTTCTGCACTCGTTTGACTCGCGCCTAGCGCTGAAGTGATGTGGAGAAAACCACCACTGGCTCTGCACCTCTTTACCTAAATTCATTACTTCAGACTGTGCCCTCTAGAAGCTTGCGTTGAATGTCGCTACTAGCTTCTCTATTCTTTTTGTATTCTATCTATTTGTTTTCCTTTTATTTATTATACAATTAACAAAAAGCAAAAAAGGCCTCTAACACTAGCTTGCTCTATTCTTTTTTTAATTCTATCCGTTTTCTTTTTATTATATAATAATAAAAAAAAACTTGCTACGTGTGCTGCGTTAGGCTAACTGAGACTTGTTATATCACTTGCATATCATTGTTCTTTTGTTGATTTTGATTGCTTCCATTGTCCTCATTTGTAAGTCGCTTTGGATAAAAGCGTCTGCTAAATGACTAAATGTAAATAATTAAATATATTTCCCTTTATTTGTATTATACAGATTTAATCTAATTTAAACTAATAAACTAATAAAACATGATCCATGTTTGTCGGTCATACAGAAATGAAACAAGTACGAGTTCTGCACTCAAAAACATCATGGCATATTATTACTATTTGCAACTATAGTTTTATTTATATAATAATTTTTTGGCTTAGAATCAACATAAATCTGTTCATTGTGAAAACAACTACATTTATTCAGTTAAAAAGTACGAACATGGTTAAAATATGGCTAGATGTGGAACAAACAATCTTCATTTAGTTCAAATGCATGGTACTGTAACAAACTGGATTTATTGATTATAAATATATAAACCTGATTAATGTGTAATGTAAGTGTATTAGTGCTATTGCAGAAATTGTACCAATTTCAGTTATGTATGCCTGACAAATATGCATCACTTCTAGTTTATTAGATTATGTCAAAACTGTGTAATCCACATGGATGGAAATTTTTATACGCAATTCACATTCATAAATCTTACATTTAGCTCTAAATGTTATGAGATTTATGTTTAAAATATGTTGATACAAAACAAATGTCAAAGATATATTCTGTGAAATTCTTGTTTTAATGATGTTTAGATATTTTTCTGGCCTTAAATCCTAATTAACAATGTTTTTGTAAAGTTTTGTGACTCACTGACCTCTTCACTGTATGGGTTTGCATCAGTGCAGCCTGGTTCATGGCCCTGACCCAGCCATTCATGTCCTCCTGTGTGTCCGCACTGAAATAGTACGTCCTCATCCCAGTGTGCTCCGCCTGCGAGCCAATCACAGAGCTTTGTTTGTAAATGTAGGAGCGCATCCCTGTGTGTGTAGCCTGCAAGAGAGAGAGCACTAAAATCAGTCCAGCCCTGGGAAAAGGAGAAACACTACATCAGCAGATAAGTACTGGCTAGAGGAGCATCTGAGATTTCAGCATGATAGAGGCGTGGAGGAATACAACACAGCAGACATACTAATGAGATACAGGAAGTCAGAATGAATAAAGAAGCAAATGCCGATCAAGCCAAGGCCACACTCTGATAAGAAACACATATACACACCGATTAAACATAACTTTTCAGTTATGTAATCAAAGATACAGGAACAACGATATAAATCAGGACAGACAAAAAGGTCAGATCTGTTACAATAAGCACCACACCACCCAATAAAAGGGAAGACAGTACACATTTAAAAATACTAAATTAAATAAGGTAAAAGTCATACGGTATTAGCAGAGACAAGTTTATTTATATAAAGATTACTACTGTTATGTTTATGTTATCACAGTGTCGGTGTTGTATTACATGTTACTAAAATAAATTATTGTAATATAATATAATATAATTAGGGCTGTCAGTTTAACACGTTAACTTAATTAGTTATGAAAAATAACGCGACTAAAATAACGCCCCGGCCCCAGACCTGTACGATATCTTGCATTTCAATACAGTTGACTGTTGACAAATATGATGCAGGGCGACAACCCCATAAATGCAGTTATGCCCTAAAATTCAAGATATTGGGGCAGAAATGCGCCTGTATGAGTTTTTGTCTCATATTTACATATGATAAGCGATATTACACGAGCAAGGAGAGCAATATCACATGAGTGCTGTTTGTTCTGAATATAACGAGTGCAAATGATTTTATACAACAGTTCGGTAAATAAGAAGTTAATATTGTGTTATATTTTAAGCAAAATATTGTCTATTTTTGCTCAGTTTTACCAACAAAAGTATTACCTATAAAGCCACATCAGAATTGTTGTGTGTCTCCGAGCAACACAGCGGTGTTTAGTTTCTGAATGAATCTGTGTTTGGAATGAATCGGGTGAATCAATGATTCAAAGGCCCATTCATACCGTTTACTGAATTCCTGAATGAATCAGCCGTTTGAACGAATCGAATGCATGAATGACATGAATGACTGGGAGTTTTGGTTTCTTATTTAGAGTATTATTTCATTTAAAAAAGGGGGAAAACAACTTTAAAGGGATAGTTCACCCAAAAAATTGTAATTATGTCATCATTTACTCAAACCTGAATGACACTTTCTTTTGTGGAACATAAAAGAAAGTATTTTTAAGACTGTTGGTAACAAAGCTGTTTTGGTTACCAATGACTTCCATTGCATGAATGAAAAAAATGTTTCTCAAATTATCTTCATGTTCCATATAGTTTATGTTGTAGCCTAAACGTTTGTGTAATACATTTTATGTTGAATCAAGTAAAATATTTCTTTCTAAAGCTACTATTTGTAATGTCTACTTAATACTTTCTCATTTAACACAAAAATAGCTTTAAATAATATGTTGGTGGTATTTTCACAGCCATAAGTAATTTGCGTTTAATTAGATTAATTAATCGACACATCATGTAATTAATTAGGTTAAAATTAGAGAGCCCTAAATAATATAATATAATATAATATAATATAATATAAATTAGATTAATTAATCGACACATCATGTAATTAATTAGGTTAAAATTAGAGAGCCCTAAATAATATAATATAATATAATATAATATAATATAATATAATAATATATATCATAATAAATATAATACATTTCACCCCCATATTTATAAGTAGAGGCTGAAGGGATCGTAGTTGACCAAGCCCCACGGTTCAGCACGCATGTGGTCTGCAGATTAATTGCAAAGGTTAACCATAATAGAGTTAAAGCTTATCACTTGTACATGTTTACACACGCAAGTGATTTTAAACCATTTCAGTGAAAGAAAAGGCTAAAGAGAACTCGATTGGTTACTTGCGCATTGTTTTCTATGCGCACAGCTGCACACATGAAGCGCGCACACGCAGAGAGGTGCATTTCAGACGGCGCGTAAACAATTAACTGAATCCTATTTCGTATCTCCATACGTTTGAACAGACACATACACATAAAATTATGACAAAATACCCATCTCGACAATCATTCTGTTAAATGCAGTCTGTTGTGTCTTAAGTGAATAAAAACAGCTGAGAAAGAAATCGGATGTGTATCATTATATTGGATCCATACATCGGGTCTTAAAGGGACAGCAGTCTATAAATACTTGCTGCTGTCATGAATGCTAATCAAACAACAAAACAGCTTTGACAAAGATCTACATTTAATTTATACAGTGAACACAATGTTATTTTAGCCTAATTATTACATTTCTGTACCTGAATACCAACCTTATTTTACTTGTAACATTGTTCTGTTGTATTTATCTATGCTTGTAATTTGTGTATTTGTTCTTATTTTTACTGGCTGTTCACTTGTCTCTTTAATCATGTTTGAATTTTTAGTTAGGCTAGTAGTTTTTGCTGTGGTATCGAAGAAGTACTTAGCTTTAAGTAATAAATGGAAAGCAACGTTACACTGAAATATGTTTCTTTTCTTACTGATCCGAAAAACGATCCGATCTGTGGCTAAAAACTGTAATATGATCTGAACCGTAAGATTTGTGATCGGTTGAACCACTATTTATAAGTATATCAAATAAATACATAAAGAGTAAAGCAAAGAAATTATGTGTTTGAAAATAATAAAATAAGTAATAATAAGTCATACACTATTATAAAAGACAAGTTTATTCATAAAAAGACAATTACTATGAATAAGTTATAATTTATAGCCTAATAGATTTCGGTAACACATCATATCAGTGTTGCACAAATTGCATGTTATTAAAATGTATTACAATTATACAATTGTATAATAATTATACTATATAATTACTATATACTTTATTATTACTATATAATAGTAATAATACATATAATAGTTATTATATTTATTTATTTATTCAATTTTTCATTTTTACTTATGTTTAACTGAAATAAAGCACACAGGCAAACTACCGTACAACAAAACAGCACAGACACTGTTTTAATTAACATGAAGTCAGCCTGCAATTTCCTCATTAACATAGATTCAGAGAGAGTAACTTATACTGCATTCATTTACGTAATACAAAACAAAGAGACAATTATGGTTCATTAAAGACATCCAATCTAATTTCTTCACTAATTCATTTCTTTTCACTCTAAGTGTGAGCAGAAAGCACAACACAAAATACACAGCCACATGAAGACACGCATGTTTACATGACTAGCTCATTAAAGGCAAGCAGTGAGGTGCTAAGCTTCTGCCTGTGTTTTAATGGTCCACTGAGGGAAAGCTCTGCAATGAGGCTGTAAAACGCAGACAGATGGCTGATTGGTTTGAATCATGCAGGGGGCCTGGACCGCTGCAGATGACTAGATGATAAATATCCAGCCAAAATATCCACTTAAGTAACCCCTATCTAATTTGTTCCAACAAATGAGACTCATGTTCTTAAATAAAAATATTCTCTTCATAGTGTCTTTATTTATTCATCTTCATGCCGTTTCAAACCAGTGACTGTTGTTCTTCCACAGAACACACAAAGCGATATTCTGATGCATGTGCATGCTGCTCTTTTCCTTACAATAGAAGTATACAGTGACCAGGGGATGTAAAGTACCATAAAGAACATATATGCACAATAAAACTAGTTCATTCCAAGCCTTCTAAAGTCAACAGCTTTATGTGACAAACAGAAAAATCTTGTCATTGCACTCATATTTCAGTTATACTTCTGTGTATTCAAACTTGCTTACAAGACATGCAATAATCAATGACATCTTGTGTCGTTCATATAGCCAAGGGCAGTTTTCAGTGGATAATTACTTTCTTTTCTTTTTCCCAATACCTTCAGAAGACTTGGAATACAGTGCACATGTCAAATAGACTACTTTTATAATGCCGCTTAGCTTTACAGACTCTAGTCACTGTGTGATTTCACTGTATGAAAAAGAGCTGTGTGAATATTGAAAACACTTCCATTTGTGTTCTATGAAAGGCAAAATCATACATGTTTGGAATGACATGAAATTTTTACATTTTGGCTGAACTGTTACTTCAGCTTTAATAGGATGTGTATGAACCATAGACTGTATAAAAACATGGACGTAGTGACCGTGACGTCACCCGTATTTTTACAAAGAGCGTTTCTGAAGCCTAAAGTAGGCGGAGCCGGCCGTCGCCATCTTGGCAGTGCATCACTCCCGGATAATCTGGTTGCTGAAACCACGCCCACCTCGCTCGACGCCGGTGACAGCAGCGGCAATCCACCTGTCACTCAAGTGGCCACGCCTTTAATTATGCAGAATTTTAAGGCTTAATATAATTTAAACGGATGAGTTATAAAAAAATCCACCCCCCTCACAGTTGTCATGAAGGGCAAAATTAGCTATATAGACCAAAATAATTTTTTGAACCAGGCTGTAAACATGTTTTTTTCTGCTGTAAAGTTGGGCATTTTAACATGGGGAGTCTATGGGATTGATTCCCTTTTGGAGCCAGCCTCTAGTGGCCAGTTGACGAATTACAGTTTAAGTCACTTCCGTGTTGGCTTCACAAGAGAAAGCGGGAGGTTGCCGCTTGGTATGAACAGAAAAGCCCATTATATAATGTTAAGTTAAGAATGATAAATGTGACCCTGGACCACAAAGCCAGTCATAAGTAGCACAGGTATATTTGTAGCAATAGCCAATACATTGTATGGGTCAAAATTATTGATTTTTCTTTTATGTCAAAAATCATTAGGACATTAAGTAAAGATCATGTTCCATGAAGATATTTTGTAAATTTCCTACCATAAATATATCAAAACTTCATTTTTGATTAGTAATATGCATTGCTAAGAACATCAATTGGACAACTTTTCTCAATATTTTGATTTTTTTGCACCTTCAGATTCCAGATTTTCATATAGTTGTATCTTGGCCAAATATTGTCCTATCCTAACAAACCATACATCAACAGAAAGCTTATTTATTCTAGGGCCACAAATCAGAATTGGCCATCTTTTTTTTTAATGTAGGCACACAGAAAATGTTACATCTGCACTTCAAATGTTTAAGGTCAGAATGAGTTTTATTATTATTATTATTCAGCAAAAACATTAAATTGATCAAAAATGTCAGTAAAGATTTTTTCATTGTTGAAAAATCTTAGCTAAACTTATACGAAAGTTTAATTCTATCTGATATTAAATCATAATTAAGATCAGATTACAGTTTTTTTTCAACTGCTTACACACAAAACACCAGAACCACATACCAAATCTGCAAAACCATACACTAGTTCTCGGCCTTTGACTCGGTTTTCAATTTCATAAAACACTTTTTGCAAAACACAACACACAATTCTCTATGTAACACACAAATCTAACAAGAATTAATATTATGGCAAAGGTGTTTGCAAATGTTTGCTTTTGAGATGTGTTTGCGATATTTTGAATGCAGTGCTTAATTTTGCAAGAGATGTGAGGCATTTTGCATTTTGTCTGTGCAATTCTTGGATTTGTGTGTAAAGTTTTGAAAAAAAGAGACAAAGTTCTGAAAATGTGTGTAAGCAGTTGAAAAAAACTGTGTCATAATTTATTAGTATGATCCAACAGGCAAAACTACTGTATGTGCACACAGCTGTGTACACACACTTGTACACACAGGAGACAAAACAAAGGGCTAACAGTAACATGCTGCTATCTTTCTTTTTGGCACCCTGCAGCGTGTAGGACTATTTGAAGATGCTTTTAGATTAACCAGGCCTTTCATTAATATCATTCTCTATTATGTCATCCGCAATCCATTATAAGAATGCAGCGCCCTGGTACAGAGAGCTTTTATTTAACAGCTCTGTTGGCTTACAACCACAACAGGAGAGCTGCAAATATCAGTGAAATGATTCCACTGTGCAATATACATATCTTGATGATACAATAGCCAAAATGTAGTATTCTCTACAATGTATATGTTAAATATGTCTGATAGGGGTGTGTGTGTGAATCAATTCGATTCAGGATTAATTGATTTTCGATACGATTCAGTAATGATTTTGGCATATTCAGAACTGTTCAATTCAATTCGGTTCGCTATGAGATTCAGTTTATTTCAATTAATGGTTTAATTCTGTATTTGTATTCTTAGGAGGATTATGTAAATGCTTCTCCTAATGTGTTTTAGGTATAACAATGAAAAAGACAAAAGTCGCTTTTCCACTGTCAGGCCAAAGGTTCTAATAACAGTAAGGAACGTTTACAGTCATACTTCCATTTGAGCTTGGTTTGGCTGGCATGATTAAAAACCGTTCTCAACCCGGAATAGAATGCGTGTAGTGACGTGACCCCTCAGCAATTGGTCACTTGTTTGCTGTCTGGCTACTAGTTTCTCTTTGTAGCTGGCCAACACAGTTAAAAAAACAGTATATGCTGGTTAGGTATGTCTTGAAGCATGGACGCTGGTTTGAGCTGGTTTAAGCTGGTCTTCAGTTGGTCATAAGCTGGTTATAAGCTGGTCCTCAGCAGGAGCTAGTTGCTTAGGACCAGCACATGACCAGCTTAAACCTGTTGAAAAAAACAGCATATGCTGGTTAGGTGTAAGCATGGCAGCTGGTTTGAGCTGGTTTAAGCTGGTCCCTAGTTGGTCATGAGCTGGTTATAAGCTGGTTATTAGCTGGTCCTGATCAGGAGCTAGTTGCTTAGGACCATCTTAAACCAGCTCAAACCAGCTGCCATACTTCAAAACATACCTAACCAGCATATGCTGTTTTTTTTTCAACAGGGAAGCAAAGGTTACAAAGTAAGCAAAAATATCTCATCATCCTCCATAAAGTGGTCACTATTACATCTCATACCATATGTAAACACTTGCGTAAGTGTTACGAGCTCTGTTATCAGCCCTACAGTGGAAATTGAAACCATATCTGTACCAGCTAGGCCAGAAAGGTACAGAATTGAATGGGTACAGCAACGAGTAGAGTTTGCCCTGACGGTGGAAAAGTGGCTAAACTATTGACTGTTTATTGCAAGCAACTTAAAAGTAAACACAATAAATATATGTATATAGAGAATACTTGGAATTTAACTAAGATTAGTGTGCCAATATTCCACATTCCGTTTATTTCAATGACTTTTCCTGGTCTGGAAATGACCGTGGAAACCCTATCCAAATATTACAATATTACCTGTGTTTCCTCAAGGTCTAATATGCAAATAAATAAGACTCCTCAAATGTCCCGATGGTTATTGTTTTCTGAATAGAATAATTTCACACATCACTGCATCTCAAAAAGACGATATAATGCCAGTGAGAAAGGTCACAAACATTCCCAAGGAGTTTGCACATGCCAGAGATTAAGGTAGAGAAACTGTAGAGTTAAAAGTGTACCTATTTACGGGTGATGCTGAATGTGTCTCAGAGCCTTTCTGGACTGTCAGTCACTCATCACAGGCAGGAAGCCCGCCAATGGGAACAGAAGAAGGACATAGTTCAGCAAATAAAGGACAATGACTGGTCACCTGACCCAACACCTACAAGCTTTTCCTGTTTAGGATGTATACTGGGAAATCGTCAGTTTAATTTAAGGACTGTCAGCACCGTCAAGATAAGAGGGTGACAGAAACAAACAGCAGGAGCAGAAGAGCACAAAACAACACGAAACACAAAGCACAAATGCCCACAGTTAGAAGCCATAACAGAAATACAAAAGCCGAAGTTTGCTGAGCTCAATAGCCTGGGTCTTTCCCACCTTCATAGCGATATCTAGAAGCTCATCGCAGAATCAGTGAAACACTCTCTGATACTCAGCCGTGTCTTTCTACCAGCATGTGGGGTGAGTTTGCTGGCTGAGCAGAATTCACCGCGGTAAGCCTTCTTTTTCATAGAGGATTAGTACAGATTACAGACACTCGGCCGCCCATCTGAGTCACTCAATACCAAAAATCTCCATCCAGATACCAAGGTAAACATTCTCTCTTGTGTGAAGCTTACGGCAAATGATCCGTAACCCTCTAAAGAGTGTGTGATACAACTACTAGTTTAGTAAGGCACTCCAGGAGAATGATGTGACACCGTAGGCTGTGTAAAACTATCCGTTAAGGAAGGAAAGTGAAAGAGGAGTGCTGCAAAGTGCCAACTGAGATCAACGTGCACTTTAAACCATTAATGTTAAGATCTTCTTCTTGAAAACTGGAATGTTGTTTCCTTTCGCTCCCACGTTGAAAAATCTCTCTCCAGCTTTGAGAACGGCCAGGAAGGAGCTGAGCAGAGAGAGGTAGACTGGTTATGTAACCTTGCTGCCCTCAGGATGAGTACAGACCCATACATTCACTCTGTGTCATGAACCCCATGAGGACAACAATGAACCACACAAGCTGCAGGGGATGAAACCGCATGAACTAGTCTACGCTTACAAAAACACTCGCACATAGATAAGCACCAAAATAGAAGAGCTGTATATGTATAAAACAGCTTGTGTAATTGGTTATATACGATACAAAGTGATGGCCTTCATGCGGAAAATGTATTCCAAATGGTATGAAATTATGTTGATAGTGCATTAAATGGTTAATTTCTGTCTGCATTCTATACACAGGGCTGAAGCCATGCAAGATAATGAAGCATGCATATTCATAACTGCAGGGAGTGACTCAAAGTGACTTCAAAATCAGCAACTGCACATGACAGAACAGAAAGACACAGCTGACTGGGGAAGAGGAAGCAGCTAGTGCAAAGGAAATGAGATGAATGAGCATTTACAGCATTTACAGTCAGCGGGTCATTAGCACAATATAAATTGTGACAGGGAGTTTAAGACCTGTTTTACCCTTAAGGGGTTTATTTCTTGATAACTGCATAGCTACTTTGGTTAATCAGTTGCTTGGGACAATTATAGAGTCACCCATGAAAATGAAAATCCTGTCATCATTTACTCACACTTTTGTTATTCCCAACTTGTACTGATTTTTTTTTTCCATAGAACACAAAAGAAAAAATGGTTTTGGAGAGAATAGTCACTCTGTGATAATAAATCTAGATGGAAGATTTCAAATTGTAAAAAAAGTCATAAAAGCTGTTTCATCACCGGCCTTCCCAAGAAGACCATTAGACAGCTGCAGCTCATCCGCACTATATTTTATGTATAATCATTTTCTATTCTTAACTGTTTTAAATTCATTTTAAACCTCTTAAATCGATTTTTAAATCATTTTCAAAGTTTTTAAATTCCTTGTTTTATTGTTGTGATTTTTTTTATTTATTATTATTTTGTTTTCTTTTATGCAAAGCACTTTGAATTACCATTGTGTATGAAATGTGCTATATAAATAAACTTGCCTTGCCTTGCCTTAAAAAGTGCTTTATTCCAAATCCTCATGGGATAATCAATTTCACTCATTTTATTTTAATTAGTTGCCAAAGCATCATTTTCTAAGTTGTTTTCATCTAACATTTACATTTTCTTTTATTTCACCTTTATTTTAATTAAAGATAACAGTTTTAAGAAATGTAGTTTGTTTTACATCCAAAGCTATCACATGACTACAGAGAATTCTGGCTACAGTGTGTATAGAGTCATATTGACCACTTTCATGATTCTTTTTTTGCTAATGTATCTTTTAAGAAGCTCTAGTCCTCATTCACTGTTGTTGTATTTAAACAAATGACCACTCCAGTAGATTGCTTAAAAATTCTCCTTTCGTGTTCCACAGTAAATGATTAAATAATGAAAGAATGTTCATTTTTGGGTGAACTGTCCCTTTAAGTTATACCTTTTAAGTAAACGTTGCATAGCATACAGTTAAGGGTTGCAAATTTAAGGTGGTGAATATTCTTCTTTTACAAGTGTGTTGCTATCTGTGTCAAAGTGAGATCTTACCTTGAAGGCATATTTGCGGCTAATGTGATCTTCAGGTCCTACAGGAGCAATAGTGTAGCTGGGCAGAGGAATGCTGCCCAGCACTGACTCTTCACGACTGTCTGTGGGGTAAAAACAAGCCAATTGAGCAACCAGTCTGGTTTTGACTTTGGGTCTTTCTCTCTCTCTCTCTCTCTCTCTCTCTCTTCCTTCCTGGCATGCGATACTCTCTGACCTGTGTTTCTCACACCACTATGATAACATCATCACATTTCACACATTTAAGTTTAGCCTTGCTCTGCCTCCTTATTCCGCCCTGCCCGTTTCTTTCCAGTGGAACGCTGGTGACACAGGTGTGTGTGGGAGTGAGAGTGTGTTTATGTGTGGGTGTCTGAAACAGAGATTGAGTGGTGGGTTGACAAGTGATAAGGGTGGCTGGATTAGGAATCAGTGGGTTAAAAATACTTCTAGGTTGTTTGAAGGAGAGATTCCAAACCGAGGCAGGTCACTCTTTCATTTGTGTGAGCAGAGAGCTGGGGTTCTGGGGCAGAGGTAGTTTAAGGTAGTTGACGGCAGCCATTAACATTTTTTGTACTTTTTACATAATATGCAAGTCACTGGCTACCATCAACTGTTTGGTTACCAGCATTCTTCAGAATATCTTATTTTGTGCTCATTAGAAGAAATGTTGAAAAGATGGAAGCTGAGAGCTGTCTGACCCTGCATAGACAGCAATACCACTTAACTGTTCCCAAGTTAAGAGACGTAGCAAGGAGATCTGTAAAATAATCCATGTGACATCAGTGGTTCAACCGTAATTTTACGAAGCTACGAGAATACTTTTTGTGTGCAAAAGAAAAAAAAAAAAAAACGACTTTATTCAACAATTCCTCTCATCCGCGTCACCCTGTAGCGCCATTTTGGTGAGTATCAGCTAGACGTAAACAACGTATGTGGGTCTGTGTCAGCAGGTAATAAAGTCTTTTTTTTTTTCTTTTGTGCACAAAAAGTATTCTCGTAGCTCGTAAAATTACGGTTGAACCACTGATGTCACATGGATTATTTTACAGATCTCCTTGCTACGTTTCTGGACTTGGGAACATTTCAGTTGCATTGCTGTCTATGCAGGGTCAGACAGCTCTCAGATTCCATCAAAAATATCTTCATTTGTGTTCCGAAGATGAACGAAGGTCTTACGGGTTTGAAACGACATGAGGGTGAGTAATTAATGACAGAATTTTCATTTTTGGGTGAACTATCCCTTTAAGTACACCCTCCTAAAAGTTACAAAATAAAACCAAATAAAAATGTTCTGGTGCAAGTTAAAGGCATTTTTTAAGTAAGAGGAGTAATTTCTTGACACTTAAAAGTGTTACATAGCCAACTAAATCATTCTCAGGCATAATGCTGACAACAACGGAAAAACTTTGGAGAGAGCTATCAGGAGACGTATTCCTTTGCAAAAAGGGGAGAGTGATACAAGAGGAATACCAAATCATGGTTATAAAAGAAATTCAAAACAACGTACTTGTGACAAGGTCCCTGAAATAATCAGGCCTTTACTTTAAGCTTTCTTTACATGATGAGTGTTTTTTGCTAGAAGAAGAACAGGAGAAATACCAAGCAAATGTCTAAAAAAACTGTAATAAAGAGTACACAGTATGACAACACAGTAAGATGCAACATGCAGAAGTTAAATGCATTGTTGTTTATCCATACCAGAACTACCTACTGTAGCCAAAGCAAAATAAACTCACTTAGCCTTTTCAAAGGCCTGTGGGAAACAATACTCATGAGACCAAGTCAATATAATAACAATTACTTAAAGCGATTTAAAATCTTTATAATAACACAAACAAGGCTTAAAGTTTAAGTCTGAAATAGCAAGTTAGCGTGATCCAAGAATCTGCATATATTATGAGATAGAGCAACCCAAAAACATCTTATTAATTCCCCTGAGTAAACTACTTTTAGAGTTTGGTAAATGTGCCATGTTAAATTCTGAGGACAGTACATAGCTAAAAGACTGAAAGTACAATTAGTAGAAGTAGGACTTAGTAGTGACCAACATGCTATTACAAACTAAATATTACAAATAATCATTAGATATCTGGGAGAAAAGTTAACAGGTGCTATAAGTGTCCATGTGTAAATGTAACTCTGTTAGATGTTTGGTAGAACAACCCACCTTTGTAGTAGAAGAGGCAATAATCAGCTAGAACAAACCATTTTCTCTTCCACAGCCGCATCCCTGAGCTGTCCTGAAAGTACAAAGCAACACAAACACTGATGGAAACACACACCCTCAGGCAGCTGAAGACATCTGATGGGGAAAGACAGCACTTCAAACAGACTTCAAACAAGCAATTTGCAGCACTTCCCCTTGACAGCACCATTTCACTTCCAGTTAAAGAGTTTTTTCAAAGTCTTTTATCAAAAACTATCCATGTAAATACACTCCTGATGTTTTCACGCCATGAAAGACCCATGTGTGTGTGTGTGTGTGTGTGTGTGTGTGTGTTTGTGACTGGATAACTGACTGGCTGGCTCTCAAAAAGAAAAGCCAAATGAGCTGCCTACCTACAGCTTTTATGATGCGTTTGAATGCTCAAAATATGCATTTCAACTGTTCAAAAGTGCCTGCGATTCCCAAAAATGCTGTGTTGCAAGGCTGTTTATGTTTAGGGAGACACATTTCCCTCAATATTCAGATCTGTGGTCAAACAAAATGGTTTCAAACTTCATAAACTCAAAGTTTTGGTCTTTTTGGTCCTGCCAAATTGAATGATTTGGTCTAGAATAAGGCTAAAATTCTCAACTAGAATGTCCATAAATGTCCCTGAAGAACCTCCAGGGTATCCGAGGACAAGATATAAAACAGCTTTTTTTCTAATTTCTAACTATAGCCTTCTAACTGATGCATTATGTAATATTCTAATATTAGTTAAAGTACACTAACGTTCAAAAGTTGTAAAAGTCTCTTTTGTGCATCAAGGCTGCATTTATTTGATCAAAAATACAGTCAAAATAGTAATACTTTGAAATTTTATTACAATTTAAAATTGTCTTGTTTATAAATTGTATAAATTGTTTTCTATTTCAATACATTTTAATATTTAAAATGTAATTTATTCATGTGATAGCAAAAATTACTCCAGTCTTCAGTGTCACATGATCCTTTAGAAATCTTTCTAATTTGTTGATTTAGTGCTAAAGAAACATTTATTTGGTGCTGAAGAAACATTTATTATTACCAACGTTGAAATGGTTGTGCTGCTTATTATTTTTCTGGAAACCATGATTTATTAGTAACAGAAAAAAATGTTTACTTTTGACCAGTTTAATGCATTCTTGCTGAATAAAGTTTATTTTTTTTTAAATCCTACTGATTCCAAACTTTTGAATAATAATATAAATCAAATATATTATCAAGTGTTACTGAGACAATCTGGCTTTTTATACTAAAAGTCCCTGGGTTCCTGGGTCTGTACACTGCAGAAAATGCTTTTCTTACTTAGATTTTTTTGTCTTGTTTCCAGCCAAAATATCTAAAAATTCTTAAAGAGCAGGTCATATGGGTTTTTGAAAAATATCTCTTTTGCAGTTTATAATGTAGCTATCCTTAAATGAAAACAATCTGCAAAGTTGTTAATCAAAAAAGTGCATGATAAATAAACATATTGTCTCTCAAAAGAGAGAGTCGATTCTGAATCGCCTTAACGAGTCGTCATATTTTCGAATCTTTTGCCTGTTACCGGTATACGTCACTGGGTAACACATTTGCATAATTCCCGCCTGCCCGCGAAATACGAACTGTCTCGTTCTCTAATCGAGAAACACAAACGCTTCCGCTAGTTAGTGTGTTTACATCATGTTGAGAAGACAACATCAAGGATCTCAAGGTAAGTTCAAGAATACCACAGAAATACAATTCAAACCTTTTGTTGTGTGCATGCTATTTTACCAAGGACTGCTTCTCTAATCTTGGCTTTTATCTTCGTTGGCTTCTTCTATCTACTTAATTTGGACTAACAAGCTCTCCGAAGCACAACCTGTAAGTACGATTGATACGTTATATGTACATTTTCAATTGAGTGCTCAAAATATCAAGTTTTTGTGCTAATATGTGATGTACACCTAGTGCAGCTTTAGGTTTCCAGGTAAAGCACGATATTACTGTCTTACTGAAAAAAACC
>NW_015542337.1:960063-960947 GCF_001515605.1 Sinocyclocheilus anshuiensis | reverse complement strand
TGCCTGTTACCGTTAGACGTCACTGGGTAACACATTTGCATAATTCCCGCCTGCCCGCGAAATACGAACTGTCTCGTTCTCTAATCGAGAAACACAAACACTTCCGCTAGTTAGTGTGTTTACATCATGTTGAGAAGACAACATCAAGGATCTCAAGGTAAGTTCAAGAATACCACAGAAATACAATTCAAACCTTTTGTTGTGTGCATGCTATTTTACCAAGGACTGCTTCTCTAATCTTGGCTTTTATCTTCGTTGGCTTCTTCTATCTACTTAATTTGGACTAACAAGCTCTCCGAAGCACAACCTGTAAGTACGATTGATACGTTATATGTACATTTTCAATTGAGTGCTCAAAATATCAAGTTTTTGTGCTAATATGTGATGTACACCTAGTGCAGCTTTAGGCTTCCAGGTAAAGCACTATATTGCTGTCTTACTGAAGTAGTTCTGATAATTCGCTGTGAACCCACTATTTCCTAAGAATGTGTCGATTAATGTAGACTGCCGTTCTAATTACTTCGTTTAATAATAAAGAATGTAGTGTAGTGCACAGACTTTATAATAATTGTGAAATTTCTGTTTATTTTGCTGCACCGGCAGCTATAGGGTTAATGCAGGAGAGACGAGCAAGTAGGCTGGTGCGCCTGTGATACAGCTGTTCTGCATTCTGATTAAAAGTTAAGACAGAGCGTCTTTTGTCTGTCGTTCTTCAAACATTACAGTAGACATATTTTGGTTTACAAACTGTATTGTTCCATCAGTTAATCACATTAGAACTCAGCTAACGTATCCACCATTATTGTTTTAAGTGTTCACAGTTTAGCAGCTAAACTTTAGCTGTGGGCATTCTTCGCTTGCATAAGTGTTTTTGTATTTTATGT